>NW_028124799.1:0-96716 GCF_965194825.1 Balaenoptera physalus | reverse complement strand
ACACACCGTACACTTCTCTAGAGTGCCTCTTGGCAATTTACATCCCGCCCATCAGCGTAGCAAGGCTCCCATTTCTCCATGGCCTGTCCTGCATTTCTGGTTTTGACACTTTATTCAGCAGGGCCCTTTTGACCGATGGGAAGCGAGACTTCTTTGTAGCGCTGATTTGCCTTTCCAGGTTGCTTGGTTGGCCAAAAAGGGAGTATGCGTTTTTTCCTGAATATATTCAGGAAAAAACGCATACGCCCTTTTCTGCCAAGGGCATCATTTTCTAGGTTTTGCCGCTCTTCATGTGCTTTAAAGGTGATTCGAATCTACCTTCTGAAATCTGTTTCCTACAATTCTGCCTTGCTTTCAAATCCTCTTCGTTGCCTTCTCTCAATATATTTGTGGACGAGAGTTATCATATATGACTCTCCAGGTTTGTGAATTGCAGTGCCCTTGAGCTCCATTTTTCACCTCGATTTCTTGGGAACTGGCTGCAAAAGCGCAGGATTGCTTCAGGCCCTATACTGGTTCCGGGGAACAGGCTGAGCCTGTGTTTACTTCTTCTTCCTCATGAGAAAATAGAGTGGCATGTGCTTGTCACAACACCTAGACCTAGTCTTTCTTTGGTTCCCCCTCTTCCCATTCATCCTTAGGAGGACAATTTGCAACCTGTACGGAACAGGAGGTTAAAGGTGCTGATTCTCCAAGGAGGGAGATTGCTAGTAAAGTGGCTGGAATGGCTAACCCGAGCACAAGGAGTTGAGAAATGAGGTGCGTTTTAGAATCCTTTCCCGATCACACCATGTATCATCTTCTGGGTTTCTCATGCATGTTTTCGATGTAGGCAGATGCCCTTGAACCAGGAGATTTGGGACCCATGGGATGGGTACCACGCAGTATTACTTTAAAGGGTCTGCGTTTGCTCACCCAACCTCTCCAATCCTCTCAGCCCCAAGAGTGTCCAGCCTTATGTGTAACCCAGCCATGGATCTATATATGGTCAATCCAGGTTGCTTCACTGCCCCTGAACGAACTTTTTACTAATTTCTCTCTCTTTCATTTTATTTGTTGGGTTTTTTTTGTAATTTATTTTTAGAATGGGGTTTAGCTGATTTTCACTGCTGTGTTTATGCTGCTTTACACCCACTTGAGTCACTTACAGAGAGATATCAATACATAGGTTTTAAGATTCTTACTAGTCAGATATATTTTTGTGCCGTGAATAGGGAGTGTTGAGTCCAGGTCACTGAGCAAGGGGTAGGTCTTGTCTATTACATATTGGCTTTATGGAACGGTGTCTGAGCTAACTTGAAACCCTTGTTTTATGCATCACCCCATCTCACCTTTCCCGTTAAGCAGCCATAGTGTGTTTTCTAAACGTGTGACTGTGTTCTGTTTTGTAATTCAGTTCAAGTGTAGCTGTTTTTACATTCCCTGTATAAGTGATATCTTATGATAAGTATCTTTTTCTGTGTGAGTTATTTCACTTAGAAACATCGTACCTGAATCCACTTGTCATGCTGCTAGTAGCCGTATGACATTGATTTCATGGCTCAGTGGTATTCCATTGTACATATTAGCACAACTTCTTTACCCATTTTTCTCTATCCTGGCATATTAAAGGTGTACTGAAGTGGAGGTTCTTGTAAACAGAGCAGCCCTAAACTTTGTGGTGCCTGTGTCTTTTTCATTTTTATTTTTCCCAGTTTATCCGCCCATGAGTGGAAGTGCCCTATGCTCTCTAGCTGTGTTGTTTAGATGTTTTAGGAAACACCGTACACTTCTGCAGAGTGGCCGTTAGCAAATTACATCCCGCCCATCAGCCTAACAAGGCTCCCTTTTCTCCCTGGCCTGTCCTGCATTTCTGAGTTTTACACTCTTTTGGAATGGCCCTTTTGACCCCTGGGAAGTGAGACTTCTTTGTAGTGCTCATTTGCATTTCTGGCTTGCTTGGTTGGCGAAAAAAGGCGTATGCGTTTTTTCCTGAATATATTCAGGAAAAAAGGTATACGCCCTCTTTGGCCAAGGGCATCATTGTCGACGTTTTACCGCTTTTCATGTGCTTTAAAGGCGATTCGAATCTACCTCCTGAAATTTGTTTCCTGCAATTCTGCGTTGCTTTGAATTCGTCTTTGTTGCCTTCCCTCAATATATTTTTGGACGAGAGTGATCATTTATAATTCTGCATGTTTGTGAATTGCAGTGCCCCTGAGCGCCATTTTTCAACTCGCTTTTTTGTGAGCTGGCTGCAAAACCGCAGGATTCCTTTAGTCCTTATACTGGTTCCATGGGGCAGGCTGAGCCTGTGGTTAATTCTTCTTTTTGATTTGAAATTAGAGTGACCTCTGCCTGTCCGAACATCTAGGGCTTGTCTCTCATTGTTTCTCCTCCTTCCCCTTCATCCTCTGGACAAATTCCAAAGTCTGTGCAACAGGATGTTGAAGGTGCTGACATCCTCAAGTGTGGAGAATGTTAGGAAAGAGGCTGGAGGGGTTAACCCGACAACCAGGGGATTAGGAGATGAGGTGCCTTTTCCAAAATCTTCCTGATCCAACCGTGTACCATCTTCTGGGTGTCACAGGCATGTTTTAGTTGTAGGAAAGGTCCCATGTATGTAAGGAGGACACCAGGGATTTTTTCAAATCAGTGTCTCCCCGAACCCCTATCTGGGGAATTTTTAAGCTACTGGTACATGTATGTTCATTAAGGAACTGGGCTGTAGGCAGAGTCCGAACTTTAGAGGATTGAAGTCTTCATGGTCAGAAACGCTCACCATCGGCCTCCTTTAGTTTCCATTTTATCTGTAGTTGATAGATGATGTCGATATAGATATCTATTGTTTTTCAGATTATTTCCCCTTAGGGTTTATTACAAAATATTGAGTATAGTTCCCTGTGCTATACAGCAGTTCCTTGTTGATGATATATTTTATACATAGCAGTGTGTATATGTTAATCCGAAACTGTTAATTTATCCCTCCTCCCACCTTTCCCCTTTGGTAATAAAAAAATACAAGATTTTATACTTCTCAGAAATCTAGGAGCTGAAAGAAAGGTATCATTTTCAATGGAAAATCATTCAAAACAAGATTGAAACTTCAGCCAAGATTAGTAGATCCACATCCTTGTAAAGAAATCACTGCATTTCTCTAATGTTGACCTGACAAATACGACAAACCCTTCCACTGAACTTGCTTATAATAAAGTGATGGAAATATCAAATGGAAGTGTTAGAAATACCTTATTTTACACGAGCCTTATACACTGCTCTATGTTAACTACAGTTTGGCTCACACATCTGTTCATTGAAGTTACAATATTTGGCTCACACATCTGTTCATTGAAGTTACAATATTTGGCTCACACATCTGTTCATTGAAGTTACAATGTTCTCAAATTCTGTTACTGATCCTGCAGAGTCGGCCCCAACAAGGGTCCCCCTGCCCAGTGTCATTGGAGCCAACAGATCGAGACTGAGTTTTGTTCAGAAGCAAAGGAAAACTTTGTATTTTGATCAGAGAATGGAGAGGTGAGAGCGTGCGCTCCCCCGCGGGCTGTGGGCCGGGCTGCTCTGTAGGGATCCCGTCAGCGTCAGCAGGAGGGACGGGGCGGAGCTCTCAAGGGCTGGGTTGGCTGGAGCTCAGGCTCTATGTGGCGGAGTCTGCACAGGGCCCCGAGAGCTGAGGTGTCGGCCCAGCCATTTTGCACTAGGAAATCGGGTCTGAAGTGCCAGGTGTGGGACCTCTGCCTGTGGAAACCTAGGAACAAGTTAAATTAGAAAAAGCACAAAGGAAAAAAAGGTTAGACTTTATTTTATTGCCCAGATTCTATTTTTATCTCCCAGGAATTTTTAATGGGCTTTGCCGGTGACAAACCCCTCCTCTGCCTCTTGTCCCATTCCACATTCTTGGGGCGCTGAGGGTGCAGACACCTCTTCTGTAAATGCTTCGTGCTGAGTTGGGTATCCTCATACCTGGGGGGAGGGGCAGGACTTCTCCCCAGCAGCCTCCAGGTGAGGTTGATTGTCCCGAGGCCTCCTCCCTCACTGCTCCTCTGCCTGAGCACCAGCGTTGGAAGTTTTATAGATTCTAATGACCTTTAAGGTCCAGGAAAGAGATGCGCAGGGACGCTGGGGGGGCCGGTTTTACCGTGCTCCACATTGGTTCGGCCCCCTTAGGCTGACGGTTTCTGCCAGCCTAGATGCTCTGACCAGTAGTCTGTGCTTTCTTCAGTTAGGCCACTGAATTAACGTACAAACAGCACCAGGTGTCAGAGCCCTGCCTGCTCAACTCCCAGACAGTCCAGGGCCGGTGGTGATCCAGGACCATAACGGCCACTCAGTCACCGCCCTTTTGAAGTAACCAGGAGTACATCTGGTCTCATTGGCCGCCGTCACCGTGGTGTCTGTAGGCTTTTCTATGGTGGCAGCGTTATTTACGGGTCCCCTGCCAGGTTTATTAGGTCCGCTCTGGGTGCAGTAAGTCCTGCAAGCAATAGTCTGTTCTTTTGGGGCACACTCTTGTGGTTTTCTGAGAGAAGCTCCAGGTCAAGTGATGGTCACACGATTCGTCATGGGGGCCTTTTGTCCCAGGTTGTCTCTCTGGAGGTTGGAGTTGGAGGGCCTCCTCATTCGAGGTCATTGTGCCCACGGAGCGATCCCTGCAACTTCAGGGCATGGTGGGTGGATAGGACCACCAAGTGGTGTCCTTTACCCTTAGGAGGGAGCTGGCCTTGTGGGCTGCTCATTTCCAGGTTTTTAGATACCCCCAGTATCCTGGTCGGATGGGGTGGCTGGCCAATGCCTGGAGGGCATTCTTGTGTTGTTCCATTTCAAGTGGTCCCAGTTTTGGCACTAAAACTCCAAGGGCGATTCGCCTTCGACCAGGAATGTAAAGGTCAAAGGGTTTAGCTAAATTAGGGAGGTCCAGGGCAAGGGTCTGAATTGACTGCTCTTTCCATTCTTGAAAGGCCGCTTCTGGATTCTATTCAAAAGGATCATCATCTTTTCCTTTCAGTGTTTCATACAGAGGCCCAGGTATTAGACTGTAGTTAGGGATCCAGATGCAGCAAACCCCAGTCTCCCCAGGAACCCCTAAGCTGTCTTCTAGTTTTAGGAAGGGTGAGGCTGCAAATGGCTTCTTCCCTTTCCTGGGATGGGCTTCTCCGATCTTCTGTGAGAATGAAGCCCAGGCAGGTCACCTTAGTCTGTGATATTTGAGCCTTTTCCTTGGACACCTTCTATCTTTTATTGGCTACGTAGTCCAGAGGCCTCCTTAGTAGGGCTGGCGATCAGAATGTTGTCTGCATATTTTTTTTTAATTTATTTATTTATTATTTATGGCTGTGTTGTGTCTTCGTTTCTGTGCGAGGGCTTTCTCTAGTGGCGGCAAGCAGGGGCCACTCTTCATCGCGCTGCGCGGGCCTCTCACTATCGCAGCCTCTCTTATTGTGGAGCACAGGCTCCAGACGCGCAGGCTCAGTAATTGTGGCTCACGGGCCTAGTTGCTCCGCGCCATATGGGATCTTCTCAGACCAGGGCTCGACCCTGTGTCCCCTGCATTGGCAGGCAGATTCTCAACCACTGCGCCACCAGGGAAGCCCAGAATGTCGTCTGCATATTGAAGGAGTGTTCACTTCCCCAGAGGTAAATCTTTTAGGGTTTTAGCTAACGTTTCCCCAAAGATGGTGTGGGAATTTTTGAACCCCTGGGGCAGGAAGGCCAAGCAGTATTGTTTTTGTTGTATGTTGAGTCCTGCCACTCACAGCCAAAATTTCTTGTGACTCTGGGACTAATGGAATACAGAAGAAGGCATCATTGAAGTCTAATACAGAATACCATGTCCTGGTGGATGGTAGAATGGCCAGCAGGGTGTAGGAATTAGGAACTACTGGATGTATATCCTCTGTGGCTTCACTGACTGTCCTGGCGTCCTTTACCAGGTCCCCAGCAGCCCACGGGGCTCTCATGGTCAGGCCCCTCCCAGGATATGGAGCTCACCTGTGCAGGTAGCCAGCAGCCCACGGGGCTCTCATGGTTAGGCCCCTCCCAGGATATGGAGATCACCTGTGCAGGTACCCAGCAGCCCACGGGGCTCTCATTGTCAGGCCCCTCCCAGGATATGGAGCTCACCTGGGCAGGTACCCAGCAACCCACGGGGCTCTCGTGGTCAGGCCCCTCCCAGGATATGGAGCTCACCTGGGCAGGTACCCAGCAGCCCACGGGGCTCTCGTGGTCAGGCCCCTCCCAGGATATGGAGCTCACCTGGGCAGGTACCCAGCAGCCCACAGGGCTCTCGTGGTCAGGCCCCTCCCAGGATATGGAGCTCACCTGGGCAGGTACCCAGCAGCCCACGGGGCTCTCGTGGTCAGGCCCCTCCCAGGATATGGAGCTCACCTGGGCAGGTACCCAGCAGCACACGGGGCTCTCGTGGGCAGGCCCCTCCCTGGATATGGAGCTCCCTTGGACAGGTACCCCAGCAGAGCTGGGCACACAGGAACCGTGCACATAGCTCTCATTGCAGAGCACCCCCAGCACACCTGTCGCTCAGAGCTGACACAGAGCACCTCAGAGCAGGGCTTGAACTAACAAACAGCAGCTCCAACATGTCTGTGACCCTAGGCTTCACTCTGTGCGGACTCCCTCCACCTGGTCTTCCAGGGGCTTCCATTGCAGCCGGGGCACCAGGCCTCTGTCTCCACCCACCAATCCTCCACTCCCTGACTCCTGGGTTCCTCTCATTAGGAGAGGGTCTTCTTGAAGTTGTCTTCCACTCATGGACCAGATAAAATGATTAGAAAACAAGCCAGTGCTGCCGCCCCTTGTCTATCCTGACTCTCGGGACCCTACACCTGTTCCTTGGATCTGGCCGGTGCAGCAAGGCCCATTATCTGCAACTCTGAGCCCCTGAGGGGCGAGGATTGGCTGACCTGGGCAGCCTGACCTGGCCTGCCAGCCCTTCCCAGGTGTGCCTGGGTTGAGGTCAATATAAACACCCCTCCAGGCAGCAAAAGCCTCTGCAGCTGTGCCTGACGCCATATTCTCTGCCACGTCAGCAGTCTCGGGGTTGTGCTGGTGGGAGGGAGTAGGGCCCAGGGCTCTATGAGTGGCCCCGTGTGAGTGGGGCTCTGCTGGACTTTCTGAAGGAGTTGCCGGGCTGCCCCCTGCTCAAGAAGACGATGTGTCACCCATACCTGCTTCTGGAATTTCTCCCTGGGCAGAGGTGAGGAAGGAAAAAAGCAGTGGGGACCTGGACAGGAGGGGTACCTCAGTCAGGGAAATGGAAAGCTTCCAGAAGAGCGCCCGGGGCCAGGACCATCCTGGCTGGCCTGCAGGCACCAAGTCGTCCTGCGTGCTGTCGCTGGTGTGACTCCAAGCCCTTTCCTCTAGGCTTTAAAGTCTTTGCAAACATTCAGGTGTTTTACCTGGGAAGGGTGGGAAAAGTTCAGCAGCAGCTGGCCTGAGGCTCAGCTCACGTTTACTCAGAGACACCTCCTCACGGTCCCCCAGCTTTGCAATGAGGACGCTCCTTGCGGGGGAGCTGCTGGCTGCATGGGAGACGATTCCCCACCTCTGAGCAACTTCAGAATTGTTTACCACTGGAGCAAGTGCCCTGATAGGGTTTTCCTCTGTATGACCAGTGGGTTCTGTTTTTTTTTTTTTTCTTTTTTGGTTCAAGGTAGGTTTTATTCCTCTTTTTGTATTTATAGATATAAGCATGGGAATAATTTATTCATATAAATACGTCTATGGGAAGGACAGAACTTTTTTTTCTGTTTTATGTTTTTAAATATTTTTTAATTTTTAAATTTTATTTTATTCATTTTTTTATACAGCAGGTTCTTATTGGTTATCTATTTTATACATATAAGTGTATATATGTCAATCCCAGGCTCGCAATTCATCCCACCACCACCACCCTGCCACTTTCCCCCCTTGGTGACCATACATTTGTTCTCTACATCTGTGTCTCTATTTCTGCCTTGCAAACCGGTTCATCTGTACCATTTTTCTAGGTTCCACATGTATGCGTTAATATACGATATTTGTTTTTATTTTTCTGACTTACTTCACTCTGTATGACAGTCTCTAGATCTATCCACGTCTCTACAAATGACCCAATTTCATGCCTTTTTATGGCTGAGTAATATTCCATTTTATATATGTACCACATATTTTCCATTTGTCTATCTATGGGAATTTAGGTTGCTTCCATGACCTGGCTATTGTAAATAGTGCTGCAATGAACTTTGTGGTGAATGTGTCTTTTTGAATTATGGTTTTCTCTGGGTATATGCCCAGTATTGGGATTGCTGGGTCATATGGTAATTCTATTTTTAGTTTTTTAAGGAACCTCCATACTGTTCTCCATAGTGACTGTATCAATTTACATTCCCACAAATAGTGTAAGAGGGTTCCCTTTTCTCCACACCCTCTCCAGCATTTGTTGTTTGTAGATTTTCTGATGATGCCCATTCTAACTTGTGTGAGGTAATACCTCATTGTAGTTTTGGTTTATATTTCTCTAATAATTAGTGATGTTGAGCAGCTTTTCATGTGCTTCTTGGCCATCTGTATGTCTTCTTGGGACAAATGTCTATTTACGTCATCTGCCCATTTTTGGATTGGGTTGTTTGTTTTTTTACTGTTGAGCTGCATGAGCTGTTTATATATATTGGAGATTAATCCTTTGTCCATTGATTCGTTTGCAAATATTTTCTCCCATTCTGAGGGTTGTCTTTTCGTCGTCTTTGTAGTTTCCTTTGCTTTCCAAAAGCTTTTAGGTTTCATTTGCTGCCATTTGTTTATTTTTGTTTTTTATTCCATTACTCTAGGAGGTGGATCAAAAAAGATCTTGCTGTGATTTATGTCAAAGAGTATTCTTCCTATATTTTCCTCTAAGAGTTTTATAGTGTCCGGTCTAACATTTCGGTCTCTAATCCATTTTGAGTTTATTTTTTGTGTATGGTGTTAGGGAGTGTTCTAATTTCATTCTTTTACGTGTAGTTGTCCATTTTTCCCAGCACCACTTATTGAAGAGACTGTCTTTTCTCCATTGTATATCCTTGCCTCCTTTGTCATAGATTAGTGGACCATAGGTGTGTAGGTTTGTCTCTGGGCTTTCTTTTTTTTTTTTCTTTTACATCTTTATTGGAGTATAATTGCTTTACAATTGTGTGTTAGTTTCTGCTGTATGAAAAACTGAATCAGCTATACGTATACATATAACACCATATCCCCTCCCTCTTGCACTTCCCTCTCACTCCCTTATCCCACCCCTTTAGGTGGTCACAAAGCACCGAGCTGATCTCCCTGTGCTATGTGGCTGCTTCCCAGTAGCTATCAATTTTACATTTGGTAGTGTATATATGTCCATACCACTCTCTCACTTTGTCCCAGCTTACCCTTCCCCCTCCCCGTGTCCTCAAGTCCTTTCTCTACGTCTGTGTCCTTAATCCTTTCCTGCCCCTAGGTTCTTCATAAACTTTTTTCTTTTAGATTCCATATATATGTGTTAGCATACGGTATTTGTTTTTCTCTTTCTGACTTACTTCACTCTGTAGGACAGACTCTAGATCCATCCACCTCACTACAAATAACTCAATTTCGTTTCTTTTTATGGCTGAATAATGTTCCATTGTATATATGTGCCACATCTTCTTTATGCAGTTATGTGTTGATGGACACTTAGGTTGCTTCCATGTCCTGGCTATTGTAAATAGAGCTACAATGAACATTGTGGTACATGACTCTTTTTGAATTATGGTTTTCTCAGGGTAAATGTCCAGTAGTGGGATTGCTGCGTTGTACGGTCGTTCTATTTTTAGTTTTTAAGGAACCCCCATACCGTTCTCCCTAGTAGCTATATCAATTTACATTCCCACCAACAGTGCAAGAGGGTTCCCTTTTTTCCAATAAATGCCTCTCCAACATTTAGTGTTTGTAGATTTTTTGATGATGGCCATTCTGACTGGTGTGAGGTGATATCTCACTGTAGTTTTGATTTGCATTTCTCTAATGATTAGTGATGTTCAGCATCCTTTCATGTGTTTGTTGGCAAACTGTATATCTTCTTTGTAGAAATGTCTATTTAGGTCTTCTGCCCATTTTTGGATTGGGTTGTTTGGTTTTGTGATATTGAGCTACATGAGCTGCTTTTTGTAGATTAATCCTTTGCCATTTGCTTCATTTGAAAATATTTTCTCCCATTCTGATGGTTGTCTTTTCATCTTGCTTATGTTTTCCTTTGCTGTGCAAAAGATTTTAAGTTTCATTAGGTATCATTTTTTTTAATTTTTGTTTTTATTTCCATTTCCCTAGGAGGTGGGTCAAAAAGGATCTTGCTGTGATTTATGTCATAGACTGTTCTGCTTATGTTTTCCTCTAAGAGTTTTATAGTGGCTGGTCTTACATTTAGGTCTCTAATCCATTTTGAGTTTATTTTTGTGTATGGAGTTAGGGAGAGTTCTAATTTCATTCTTTTACATGTAGCTGTCCAGTTTTCCCAGCACCACTTACTGAAGACACTGTCTTTTCTCCATTGTATACCCTTGCCTCCTTTGTCATAGATTAGGTAACCATAGGTACGTGGGTTTATCTCTGTGCTTTCTATCCTGTTCTATTAATCTATATTTCTGTTTTTGTGTCAGTACCATATCATCTTGATTACTGTAGCTTTGTAATATAGTCTGAATTCTGGAAGTCTGATTACTCCAGCTCTTTTTTTTTCCCCTCAAGGCTGCTTTGGCTATCCGGGGTCTTTTGTGTCTCCCTACAAATTTTAAGATTTTTTTTCTAGTTCTGTAGAAAATGCCAAAGGTATTTTGATAGGGATTGCATTGAATCTGTAGATTGCTTTGGGTAGTAGAGTCATTTTCACAATGTTGATTCTTCTAATCCAAGAACATGGTATATGTCTCCATCTGTTTATATCATCTTTGATTTCTTTCTTCAGTGTCTTATAGTTTTCTGAGTACAGGTCTTTTACTTCCTTAGGTAGGTTTATTCCTAGGTAGTTTATTCTTTTTGTTGTAGTGGTAATGGGATTGTTTCCTTAATTTCTCTTTCTGTTCTTTCATTGTTAGTGTATAGGAATGCAAGCAATTTCTGTGCATTAATTTTGTATCCTGCAACTTTACCAAATTCATTGATTAGCTCCAGTGGTTTTCTGGTGGCATCTTTAGGATTCTCTACCTATGATATGATGTCATCTGCAAACAGTGACAATTTTACTTCTTCTTTTCCTTTTTGTATTCCTTTTATTTCTTTTTCTTCTCTGATTGCCATGGCTAGGACTTCCAAAACTATGTTGAATAGTAGTGGTGAGAGTGGACATCCTCATCTTGTTCCTGATCTTAGAGGAAACGCTTTCAGTTTTTCACCATTGAGAATGCTGTTTGCTGTGGGTTTGTCATATATGGCCTTTATAAGGTTGAGGTAGTTTCCCTCTATGCCCACACTCTGCAGAGTTTTTATCATAAATGGATGTTGAATTTTCTCAAAATCTTTTCCTGCATCTATTGAGATGATCATATGGTTTTATTCTACAATTTGTTAATATGGTGTATCACATTGATTTGTGTATATTGAAGAATCCTTGCATCCCTGGGATAAACCCCACTTGATCATGGTGTATGATCCTTCTAACGTGTTGTTCGATTCTGTTTGCTAGTATTTTGTTGAGGATTTTTACATCTATATTCATCAGTGATATTGGCCTATAATTTACTTTCCTTGTAGTATCTTTGTCTGGTTTTGGTATCAGGGTGATGGTGGTCTCATAGAATGAGTTTGGGAGTGTTCCTTCCCCTGCAATTGTTTTGAAGAATTTGAGAAGGTTGGGTGCTAGCTCTTCTCTAAATATTTGATAGAATTCACCTGTGATACCATCTGGTTCTGGACTTTTGTTTGTTGGAAGATTTTTAATCACAGTTTCAATTTCATTGCTTGTGATAGGTTTGTTCATATTCTCTGTTTCTTCCTGATTCAGTCTTGGAAAGTTATCCCTTTCTAAGAATTTGTCCATTTCTTCCAGGTTGTCCATTTTATTGGCATAGAGTTGCTTGTAGTAGTCTCTTAAGATGCTTTGTATTCCTGTGGTGTCTGTTGTAACTTCTCCTTTTTCACTTCTAATTTTGTTGATTTGAGTCCTCTCCCTCTTTTTCTTGGGTCTGGCTAAAGGCTTATCATTTTTGTTTATCTTCTCAAAGAACCAGCTTTTAGTTTTATTGATCTTTGCTTTCATTTTCTTTGTTTCTATTCCATTTATTTCTGCTCTGATCTTTATGATTCCTTTCCTTCTACTAACTTTGGGTTTTGTTCTTCTTTCTCTAGTTCCTCTAGGTGTAAGGTTAGATTGTTTATTTGAGATTTTTCTTGTTTCTTGAGGTAGGCTTGTATTGCTCTAAACTTCCCTCTTGAACTGCTTTTGCCGCATCCCATAGGTTTTGGATCATCGTGTTTTTGTTGTCATTTGTCTCTAGGTAGTTTTTGATTTCCTCTTTTATTTCTTCAGTGATCTCTTGGTTATTTAGTAACGTATTGTTTAGCCTCCATGTTTTTTGTTTTTTACGGATTTTCCCCTGTAATTGATTTCTAATCTCATAGCATTGTGGTCGGAACAGCTGCTTGATATGATTTCAGTTTTCTTTAATTTACTGAGGCTTTTTTGTGACCCGAGATGTGATCTATCCTGGAGAATGTTCCGTGTGCAGTTGAGAAGAACGTGTAATCTGCTCTTTTTGGATGGAATGTCCTATAAATATCAGTTAACTCTATCTGGTCTATTGTGTCATTTAAAGCTTGTGTTTCCTTATTAATTTTCTTTCTGGATGATCTCCACTGGTGTAAGTGAGCTGTTAAAGTCCCCCACTATTATTGTGTTACTGTCGATTTCCTCTTTTATAGCTGTTAGCAGTTGCCTTATATATTGAGGTGCTCCTATGTTGGGTACATATATATTTATAATTGTTATATCTTCTTCTTGGATTGATCCCTTGACCGTTATGCAGTATGTTTCCTTGTCTCTTGTAACATTCTTTTTTTTAAAGTCTATTTTATCTGATATGAGTATTGCTACTCCAGCTTTCTTTTGATTTTCATTTGCATAGAATATATTTTTCCATCGCCTCACTTTCAGTCTGTATGTGTCCCTAGGTCTGAAATGGGTCTCTTGTAGACAGCATATATATAGGTCTTGTTTTTGTATCCATTCAGAGAGGCTGTATCTTTTGGTTGGAACATTTAGTCCATTCATGTTTAAGGTAATTATTGATATGTATATTACTATTTTCTTAATTGATACGGGTTTGTCTTGTTGGGTCCTTTTCTTCTCTTGTGTTTCCCACTTAGAGAAGTTCCTTTAGCATTTGGTGTAGAGCTGGTTTCATGGTGCTGAATTCTCTTAGCTTTTGCTTGTCTGTAGGACTTTTGATTTCTCTGTGAAATCTGAAAGAGATCCTTGCTGGGTGGAGTACTCTTGGTTGTCGGTTCTTCCCTTTCATCACTTTAAATGTATCATGCCACTCCCTTCTGGCTTGTAGATTTTCTGCTGAGAAATCAGCTGTTATGGGAGTTCCCTTTTATGTTATTTATCATTTTTCCCTTGTTGCTTTCAATAATTTTTCTTTGTCTTTAATTTTTGTCAATTTGGTTACTATGTGTCTTGGCATTTTTCTCCTTTGATTTATCCTGCCTGGGACTCTCTGCGCTTCCTGGACTTGGGTGGCTATTTCTTTTCCCATGCTAGGGAAGTTTTTGACTATAATCTCTTCAAATATATTCTTGCGACCTTTCTCTCTCTCTTCTCCTTCTGGGACCCCTATATTGTGAATGTTGTTGCATTTAATGTTGTCCCAGAGGACTCTTAGGGTGTCTTCATTTATTTTCATTCTTTTTCTTTATTCTGTTCCATGGCAGTGATTTCCACCTTTCTGTCTTCCAGGTCACTTATCCGTTCTTCTGCCACAGTTATTCTGCTACTGATTCCTTCTAGTGTATTTTTCATTTCAGTTATTATATTATTCACCTCTGTTTGTTTGTTCTTTAATTCTTCTAGGTGTTTGTTCCTTAATTCTTCTAGGTCTTTGTTAAGCATTTCTTGCATCTTCTCGATCTTTGCCTCCATTCTTTTTTTTTTAAATTTTTTTTTTACGTTTTTTTAAAAACATCTTTATTGAAGTATAATTGCTTCACAATGGTGTGTTAGTTTCTGCTTTATCACAAAGTGAATCAGCTACACATATACACACGTTCCCATATCTCCTCCCTCCCGCATCTCCCTCCCTCCCACCCTCCCCATCCCACCCCCCCAGGCGGTCACAAAGCACCGAGGTGATCTCCCTGTGCTATGCGGCTGCTTCCCACTAGCCATCTATTTAACATTTGGTAGTGTATATATGTCCATGACACTCTGTCACCCTGTCACATCTCACCCCACCCCCTCCCCATATCCTCAAGTCCATTCTTTAGTAGGTCTATGTCTTTATTCCCATCTTGCCACTAGGTTCTTCATGACCTTTTTTTTTCCTTATATTCCATACATATGTGTTAGGATACTGTATTTGTTTTTCTCTTTCTGACTTACTTCACGCTGTATGACAGACTCTAACTCCATCCACTTCATTACAAATACCTCCATTTCATTTCTTTTTATGGCTGAGTAATATTCCATTGTATATATGTGCCACATCTTCTTTATCCATTCATCCGATGATGGACACTTAGGTTGCTTCCATGTCCTGGCTATTGTAAATAGAGCTGCAATGAACATTTTGGTACATGACTCTTTTTGAATTATGGTTTTCTCAGGGTATATGCCCAGTAGTGGGATTGCTGTGTTGTATGGTAGTTCTATTTTTAATTTTTTAAGGAACCTCCATACTGTTCTCCATAGTGGCTGTATCAATTTACATTCCCACCAACAGTGCAAGAGTGTTCCCTTTTCTCCACACCCTCTCCAGCATTTATTGTTTCTAGATTTTTTGATGATGGCCATTCTGACCGGTGTGAGATGATACCTCATTGTAGTTTTGATTTGCATTTCTCTAATGATTAATGATGTTGAGCATTCTTTCATGTGTCTGTTGGCCATCTGTATATCTTCTTTGGAGAAATGTCTATTTAGGTCTTCTGCCCATTTTTGGATTGGGTTGTTTGTTTTTTTGTTATTGAGCTGCATGAGCTGCTTGTAAATCTTGGAGATTAATCCTTTGTCATTTGCTTCATTTGCAAATATTTTCTCCCATTCTGAGGGTTGTCTTTTGGTCTTGTTTATGGTTTCCTTTGCTGTGCAAAAGCTTTTAAGTTTCATTAGGTCCCATTTGTTTATTTGTGTTTTTATTTCCATTTCTCTAGGAGCTGGGTCAAAAAGGATCTTGCTGTGATGTATGTCATAGAGTGTTCTGCCTATGTTTTCCTCTAAGAGTTTGATAGTGTCTGGCTTTACACTTAGGTCTTTAATCCATTTTGAGTTTATTTTTGTGTATGGTGTCAGGGAGTGTTCTAATTTCATACTTTTACATGTACCTGTCCAATTTTCCCAGCACCACTTATTGAAGAGGCTGTCTTTTCTCCACTGTATATGCTTGCCTCCTTTATCAAAGATAAGGTGACCATATGTGCGTGGGTTTATCTCTGGGCTTTCTATCCTGTTCCATTGATCTATATTTCTGTTTTTGTGCCAGTACCAAACTGTCTTGATTACTGTAGCTTTGTAATATAGTCTGAAGTCAGGGAGCCTGATTCCTCCAGCTCCATTTTTCATTCTCAAGATTGCTTTGGCTATTCGGGGTCTTTTGTGTCTCCATACAAATTGTGAAATTTTTTGTTCTAGTTCTGTGAAAAATGCCAGTGGTAATTTGATAGGGATTGCATTGAATCTGTAGATTGCTTTGGGTAGTAGAGTCATTTTCACAATGTTGATTCTTCCAATCCAAGAACATGGTATCTCTCTCCATCTATTTGTATCATCTTTAATTTCTTTCATCAGTTTCCTATAATTTTCTGCATACAGGTCTTTTGTCTCCTTAGGTAGGTTTATTCCTAGATATTTTATTCTTTTTGTTTTTGCCTCCATTCTTTTGCCAAGGTCTAGGATCATCTTCAATATCTTTATTCTGATTATTTTTCTGAAAGGTTCCCTATCTCCACCTCATTTCGTTTTTTTTCTGGGGTTTTATCTTGTTCCTTGATCTGGTATAAAGTCCTCTGCCTTTTCAATTTGTCTATCTTTCTGTGAATGTGGTTTTCCTTCCACAGGCTTCAGAATTGTAGTTCTTCTTGCTTCTGTTGTCTGCTCTCCAGTGGATGAGTCTGTCTTAGAGGCTTGTGCAAGCTTCCTGATGGGAGGGACTGGTGGTGGGTAGAGCTGGGTGTTGCTTTGGTGGGCAGAGCTTTAATCTGCTTGTCTGCGGATTAAATAAAACTTTAATAAAAAGTTTAATCCGCTTGTCTGCTGATCCATGGTGCTGGGTTTCCTCCCTGTTGGTTGTTTGGCCTGAGGCAACCCAGCACTGGAGCCTACCTTGCTCTTGGTGGGGCTAATGGCGGACTCTGGGAGGGCTCACACCAAGGAGTATTTCCCAGAACTTCTGTTGCCAGTGTCGTTGTCCTCACGGTGAGCCACAGCCACAGCTACCACCTGCCTCTGTAGGAGACCCTCTAAAACTATCAGGTAGTTCTGGTCATTCTCCTACGGGGTCACTGCTCCTTCCCCTGGGTTCTGATGTGCTCACTACTTTGTGTGTGCCCTCCAAGAGTGGAGTATCTGAGTGGAGTTGAGACTCTGAGACTCTGTGTGGAGTCGCACAGACTCTGGGTCCTGTGAAGCTTCGATGCTTTGTGGTTCTAGAAATCCTATAGGAGACGGTCCACAGCAGGTGAAGCTATTGCTGTCAGTTGAGGTGGCGAAGCCAAAGATCTGCAGTTCCAACTAGAGGTGCCGATGTACATACAGGACAAAATCATCTCGTGTGAATGTAGTTCAGGCATGTTTAAGATGAATGGAGCCATGTTAATGCCTACCATATTCTATCTTGAGCCTCTCCTCAGGGACCCCCTCCTCAGTTCCTGAGGCTCCTGTAAGTCATGTAAAGGGGACTGGAGAGTGGGCTCTGTCCAGTCTGAGCCCTGAGTTACCCTGTGTGTATCTTAGGATACTTTGTATTTCTGTGGTGTCTGTTGTAACATCATCTCTTTCATTTCAGATTTATTTGGGCCCTTTCTTTTTTAAAAAAAAACATACTATTGTTGTCTTTTATTCTTTACAGAAATGTAATAAGTGTTTGATCTACTATCCTCACTCTATGTATACTTTTTGCAGTGAGATTTTTACTTTACTTTGTTTTCTTGCTACTATCAATAATTAGTGAGACTTCTTTTAAGCTATCTTCAACATTGCTTATAAAGCTGCTTTATTAGTGATGACAGAGCCTTAATGGAAGTCATGTTCTGGTTGTAAAGTAGAATGCAATGTGCCAGCAAAAAGCCCCATAAGTTTATGTCTCATTACTTCTTGTTCTTTTTTTAATTTAATTTTTATTTTTTATCAGAGCAAATTTGATTAAAATGTTTTGTTTCTTCTAGGTGTGCAAGATGTGGTTCTTTTAAACATATACATATATCTATTCTTCTTTGGATCATTTTCCCATGTAGGTTATGACACAATGTTGAGTAATCTCTTGGTATTACATAGGTCTTTAGTAATTACATGTTTCACATATGTTTCTATATCTATGTTAACCCCAATATCCTAATGTATCCAATCCTCACACCTTTCCATTTGGTGAAACATAAGTTTCTTTAATGAATCTGTGATTGCATTTCTCTATGGAAATATCTTCATTGGTATCAATTTTTAGCTAAGACCTATAAGTGATATTATAGGATATGTGTCTTTTGTTTTCTGACTTAGTACAATTTGCCTGATTAACTCAAGAATCATACATGGTGCTGCAAATGGCATTGTTTCATTTTTTTCCCTGGCTAATATTCCATCTGTACATGAACCAGTTCTTCTTTGGCCACGCAACTCTTGATGGACTTTTTGGTTGCATCCATGTCTTGGCTACTGTAATACTGCTGTAATGCACATTTGCTTGCCTGTGTCTTTCCAGATCTATCTTCCTATGTTATAGGCCAAGGAGTGGGCTTGCTGTATCATATGGTAGCTCAGTGTGTACGTTTTAAAGGCACCACCATTCAGTTCTCATTAGTGGCTGTTTCCAGGTTACGTCCAAATTAAAGTTGAGGGTATGCATTTCTCCAAAACACCTTCAGTATTTATTGTTTGTAGTTTTATTGCTGATGGTTATTCTGACAGGTACGAGCTGAGACCTCTTTGTGGTTGAACTTGCATGTGTCCCATAATCTGTTGAAATTGAGCTTTGAAGCATGTCCTTTTTATTTATCAAACTGTGATTACAGCTTAGTTCTTCAAAGTGTTTACTTAAAGTATGTGTCACATTTTGAAATTTTTTGGCCATTACCTCCCTCAAGACATTTTGAGGGCAGGTTTCATTTACAGCCCTGCAGTACTTGTTCATATGAAGTGACCATTAGCACAGGCTTTAAAGCTGCTTTTGCAGGTAACGGCCAGAAGGCGGCAGCCTTTCTATGTTCCACACTCTGGTAACTAGGGAAACACACCTTCCGGCCACTGGTGACCCTCGGTTATATATTAGAGTGCAATGTGCCGGGATGAAGCCACAAATGCTGATGTCTCCTTACTTTAGTTTTGTTTTTTAGATTTAATTTATATTTATTATTGGAGTAATATTCCATTGTGTACATGGACCACTTCGTCTTGGTGCATTCCTCGGTTGATGGACATTTTTGTTGCTTCCAAGTGTTGGCTATGGTAAATAGTGCTGGAGTGCGGGATTGCCAGCCTGTGACTTTATGATTTTCATTTTCTCAGGTGATAGGCCCAGCAGTGGTTGTGACTGATTGACTGGTATCTCAATGTTCCCTTTTCAAAGCACCTACATTGTGTTTTCATTAGTGGCTCTTTACATGCCCCCCCTTACAACCGAGAGTACGCATTTCTCCACATTCCCTTCAGCATTTATTTTTTGCAGCATTTTTCCTAATGGCCATTCTGATTGCTGTGAACTGATAGGTTTTTGTAATATGGGTATTCATGTCATTAAAATTTTTAAATTCATCAGTTTTCCACACCTTTTATTTTCTGTTTAAAAAAAAAAGAAAAAGTGTGAGTACAATATACCTCTTGAAAGTGTCTTCTTGGAACGTTGCCCATATTTGAATTTTTTGGTCAATTTTCAACCCAAGGATTGTTTTGGAGAGTAGGTGTCATTTACAGGCCTGCGGTTATCTGAATACTTAGTGACCTTATGCAATGGGTTTAAAGCTGCTGTTGTGGGAAACGGCTACAATGAGGTAGCATTTCTCCATTCCCAAATCTGGGTACTAGGGCAAGAGCCTTTCTGGAAGTCGTGTTCCTAGGTTGTAAATTACAATTGAATGTGCCAGGAGATAGCCCCATATGTTTAAGTCTCATTACTTCTTCTTGTTTTATTAAATTTTTTAAATCGGGGTTAAGATTAGAATATTGTTTGTCCTAAGTGTACAGAGTCTGGTTCATTTATACATTATATACGTCTATTTATGTACAGATCCTCTTCCCATATAAAATATTACAGAGTGTTCCGTAGAACCCCCTTAATATATGGTCTGGGTTTTTGATATATGTATATACACTGTATTTATATATGTATAGTAACACTAACATTGATTTATCCATTGCCCACACCTTTCCTTATACATGAGCAGAGTTTGATTTCTAAGCACGTGAGTGTCTTTCTCTTTGGAAATATGTACATTTCTTTCAGTTATTAGATAACACCATAAGTGATATCATAGGGTATAGGTCGTTTGCTTTCCGACATACCTCATGTTTTGTGATTATCTCCAGGATCAACTATGGTGCCGCAAAGAGCAGTGCTTCATTGTTTTCCATGGCTTATATTCCATTGTGTACATGGACCACTTCTTCTTGGTGCATTCCTCGGTTGATGGACATTTTCATTGCTTCCAAGTGCTGGCTCTGGTAAATCTTGCTGGTGTACAGGTTTGCCAGCCTGTGACTTTTTGATTCTCATTTTCTCAGGTGATAGGCCAAGCATTTGTTGTGATTGATTGACTGGTAGCTCAATGTTTCCCTTTTCAAAGCACCTACATTGTGTTTTCATTAGTGGCTCTTTACATGCCCCCCCTTACAACCGAGGGTACACATTTCTCCACACTCCCTTCACCACTGATTTTTTGCAGCATTTTTCCTAAGGGCCATTCTGACTGCTGTGAGCTGATAGGATTTTGTAATATGGGTATGCATGTCATTAAAATTTTTTAAATTCATCATATTCCTACGCCTTTTTCTTTTCTCTTAAAAGAAAAAAACGTGAGTACAATATAGCTCTTGAACTTGTCGTCTTCGAAGGTGGCCGTCTTTTGAATTTTTTGTCGATTTTTGACCCCAGAAATTTTCTGGAGGGCAGGTGCCATTTACAGAACTGCAAGTTGGTGAAAATTTAGTGACCTTTTGCAGTGGGTTCAAAGCTGCTGTTGTGGGAAACGGCCACAAGGAGGTAGCATTTCTCCATTCCCCAATCTGGGTACTAGGGCAGCAGAGCCTTTCTGGAAGTCATTGTCCTAGGTTGTAAATTATAATGGAATTTGCCTGGAGAAATCCCCATAAGTTTATGTCTCATTACTTCCTCTTGCTTTTTAAAATTTTTTTAATCTGGGTAAAGTTTAGAATATTGTTTGTCTTAGGTGTACACAATCTGGTGCATTTGTACATTATGTATGTCTATTAATGTACAGATCCTCTTCCCATGTAAAATATTACAGTGTTCCGTCGACCTCCCTTGCTATATGTTCGGTCTTTTTGATACATGTATATAATATGTATTTGTATATGTATAGTAACACTAATCTTCATTTCTCAATTTCCCTCCTCCTTTCCTTTTAGATGAGCATAGTTTGTTTTCTAAGCCTGTGAGTTTCTTTCTCTTTGGAAATATGTTGATCTGTGTCAGTTATTAGATAATGCCATAAGTGATAATATAGGATATAGGTCTTTTGCTTTCCGACCTACTTCATGTTTTGTGTTTATCTCCAGGCTCATGTATGGTGCCTCAAAGAGCAGTGCTTCAATGTTTTCCATGGCTAATATTCCATTGTGTACATGGACCACTTCTTCTTGGTGCATTCCTCTGTTGATGGACATTTTCGTTGCTTCCAAGTGTTGCCTATGGTAAATATTGCTCGAGTGCAGGATTGCCAGCCTGTGATTTTTGATTTTCATTTTCTCAGGTGATAGACCCAGCAGTGGGTATGATTCATTGACTGGTATGGTAGCTCAACGTTTACCTTTTCAAGGCACCTCAATTGTGCTTTCATTAGTGGCTCTTACCAAGTCCCACTTAGAATCGAGGGTATGCATTTCTCCACAATCACGTCAGCATTTATTGTTTGCAGCATTTTTGTTGATGGCCATTCTGACTGCTGTGAGCTGATAGGTTTTTGGAATTTGGGTTTACATGTCTGTAAAAATTCCTACAATTCGTCATTTCTCCACGGCTTTTCCTTTTCTGTTAAAAGAAAAAAGAAAAAAAGTGTTATTATAATATACCTCTTCAAATTTTGTTTTTTGGAAGGTTGCACTCTAGAATTATTTGGTCGATTTTCGACCTCAGTATTTTTTGGTGGGCAGGTGTCATTTACAGAACAGCAATGGGTGAATATTTAGTGACCTTTTGCAGTGGGTTTAAAGCTGCTCTTGTGGGAAATGGCCACAAGGATGCAGCATTTCTCCATTCCCAAATCTGGGTACTAGGGCAGCAGAGCCGTTCTGGAAGTCGTTTGACTAGGTTGTAAGTTTGAATGGAATGTGCCAGGAAAACCCCCCTTAAGTTTATGTCTCATTACTCCTAATTCGTTGTTTTAATTTTTTCATTTGGGGTAATGTTTAGAATGTTGCTTGTCCAAGGTGTACACACTCTGGTTCATCTACATATTCTATATACCTATTTATGTAGAGATCCTCTTCCCTTGTAAATTATTACAGAGTGTTTCGAAAACCTTCCTTGCAATATGGTCGGTCTATTTGATATATGTATATAATATATATTTGTATACATATGGTAACGCTAATCTTCATTTATCCATTCCCCCCACCTTTCCTTTTAGATACGCGTAGTATTTTTTTTAATAAGTCTTTGATTGACTTTCTCTGTGGAAATATGTTCATTTGTGTCAGTTATTAGATTACGCCTATAAGTGATATCGTAGGATATAGGACTTTTGCTTTCCGACTTACCTCACGTTCTGTGATTATCTCCAAGATCATCTATGGTGCCTCAAAGAGCACTGTTTCATTGTTTTCCATGGCTAGTATTCTTTGTGTACATGGACCACTTCTTCTTTATCCTTTCATCTGTTGATGGACATTTTGGTTGCTTCTCTGTCTTGTCTATTGTGAATAAGGCTGCAGTGCAGCTTTTGCAGCCCGAGTCTTCTTCATTCTGGTCTTCTCAGGTGAGAGGCCCATTGGTGCACCTGCTGGATTGAATGGTACCTCAATTTTTCCTTTTAAACGCAGCTCCTTTCTGTTCTCATTATTAGCATTTAACCCTTTTACATCTCACCAGCAGCTAGAGGGTACACAGTTCTCTAAAACCTCTTCAGCATTTATTATTTGTAGACTTTTTGCCAATGGTCATTCGACTGGTGTGAGTTGGAAACTTTTGTAGATTAGATTGCATGAGCCTAATACTTCCTGAGGTTGAGCTTTTATCCATTTTCCTTTCTTTAAAAAGAGAGTGAGTAAAACTAACCTCTGCATACTATCTTCTTGAAAATTTTGCCTGTTTTGATTTTTTTTATCCATTCCCTACCTCAACACAATTTTGAGGGCAGGTGTCCTTTACAGCCCTGAGTCCTTGTGAATGGTAAGTGACCATTAGCTTTGGGTTAAAAACTGCTCTTGCGGGAATCGGCCACAAGGCGGCAGCATTTCTCCTTTACCAAATCTGCTTACTAGGGCAACAGAGCCTTACTGGAAGTGGTGTTCTAGGTTGTAAATTAGAATGGAATGTGCGAGGACAAAGCCCTTTAAGTGTATGTCTCATTACTTCTTGTTGGTATTTTTAACTTAATTTTTATTTTTTATCACAGCAAACTTGATTACAATGTTTTGTTTGTTCTAGGTGTGCAAGATGGGGTTCTTTCACACATATACATATATCTATTCTTCTTTAGATCCTTTTCCCATGTAGGTTATGACACAGTGTTTAGTAGTCTTCTCTTGGTATTGCGTAGGTCTTTGGTGATTATATATTTCACAGGTGTTTGTATCTCTCTGTTAACCTCAATACGGTAATGTATCCAATCCTCACACCTTTCTATTTGGTGAACCATAAGTTTTTTTATTGATGGTATGATAGTGTTTCTCTGTGTAAATATCTTTGTTTGTATCATTTTTTAGGTAACCCCTATATGTGATATGATAGGATATGTGTCTTTCGCTTTCTCACTTACTCCAAGTTGCGTGATTACTTCTAGACTCATCTATGGTGCTGCAAATGGCATTGTTTCATTTTTTCACTAGCTCATATTCCATCTGTACAGGTAGCAGTTCTTTTTTGTCCACCCATCTGTCGGTGGACTTTTTGGTTACTTCCATATCTTGGCTATTGTAACACTATGCAATGCCGATTTGCGTGGCTGTGTCCTTCCAATTCTGTCTTCTTAGTTTATAGGTCCAGGAATAGGTCTGCTGGATCTTATGGTTCCTCAATGTTTACCATTTAAAGGCACCTCTGTTCTGTTCTCCTTAGTGGCTCTTTTCAGGTTACGTCCCACTTAAAGTGGAGCGTATGTATATCTTCCCAGCACCTTCAGCATTTATTCTTTGTAGTTTTTGCTGATGGTTATTCTGAGTGGTGTGAGCTCATACCAGTTTGTGGATGAATTTGCATGTGTCTCATAATGTGTAGAAATTGAGCTTTAAGACATGTCCTTTTTATTTTTCCAGCTGTGATTAGAGCTTATTTCTTCAAAGTGTTTTCTTAAAGTATGTGTCACCATTTGAAATATTTTGGCCATTATCTCCCTCAAGACATTTTGAGGGCAGGTTTCATTTACAGCCCTGCAGTACTTGTTCATATGAAGTGACCATTAGCTCAGGCTTTAAACCTGCTTTTGCAGGTAACGGCCAGAGAGCGGCTGCCTTTCTACGTTCCCCATGTTGGTACTAGGGAAACAGACCTATCGGCCAGTGGTGTTCTTCCGTTATAAATTAGAGTGCAATGTGCCCGGATAAACCCACAAATGTTGATGTCTCCTTGCTTTTGTTTGTTTTTAAATTGAATTTATATTTATTATTAGAGTAATATAACATTGTGTACGTGGACCACTTCTTCTTGGTGCATTCCTCAGTTGATGGACATTTTCATTGCTTCCAAGTGCTGGCTATGGTAAATCTTGCTGGCGTACAGGTTTGCCAGCCTGTGACTTTTTGATTCTCATTTCCTCAGGTGATAGGCCAAGCAGTGGTTGTGATTGATTGACTGGTAGCTCAATGTTTCCCTTTTCAAAGCACCTACACTGTGTTTTCATTAGTGGCTCTTACATGCCCCCCCTTACAACCGAGGGTACGCATTTCTCCACACTCCCTTCACCATTGATTTTTTGCAGCATTTTTCCTAATGGCCATTCTGACTGCTGTGAGCTGATAGGTTTTTGTAATATGGGTATGCATGTCATTAAAATTCTTAAAATTCATCATATTCCTACGCCTTTTTCTTTTCTCTTAAAAGAAAAAACCGTGAGTACAATATAGCTCTTGAACTTGTCGTCTTCGAAGGTTGCCCTCTTCTGAATTTTTTGGTTGATTTTTGACCCCAGAAATTTTCTGGAAGTCAGGTGCCATTTACAGAACTGCAAGTTGGTGAAAATTTAGTGACCGTTTGCAGTGGGTTCAAAGCTGCTGTTGTGGGAAACGGACACAAGGAGGTAGCATTTCTCCATTCCCCAATCTGGGTACTAGGGCAGCAGAGCCTTTCTGGAAGTCATTGTCCTAGGTTGTAACTTAGAATGGAATTTGCCAGGAGAAAACCCCATAAGTTTATGTCTCATTACTTCTTCTTGGTTTTTAAAATGTTTTTAATCTGGGTAAAGCTTAGAATATTGTTTATCCTAGGTGTACACAATCTGGTTCATTTGTACATTATGTATGTCTATTAATGTACAGATCCTCTTCCCATGTGAAATATTACAGTGTTCCATCGACCTCCCTTGCTATATGTTCGGTCTTTTTGATACGTATATATAATATGTATTTGTATATGTATAGTAACACTAATCTTCATTTCTCAATTTCCCCCTTCTTTCCTTTTGGATGAGCATAGTTTGTTTTCTAAGCCTGTGAGTGTCTTTCTCTTTGGAAATATGTTCATCTGTGTCAGTTATAAGATAATGCCATAAGTGATAATATAGGATATATGTCTTTTGCTTTCCGACCTACTTCATGTTTTGTGTTTATCTCCAGGCTCATGTATGGTGCCTCAAAGAGCAGTGCTTCAATGTTTTCCATGGCTAATATTCCATTGTGTACATGGACCACTTCTTCTTGGTGCATTCCTCTGTTGATGGACATTTTCGTTGCTTCCAAGTGTTGCCTATGGTAAATATTGCTCGAGTGCAGGATTGCCAGCCTGTGATTTTTGATTTTCATTTTCTCAGGTGATAGACCCAGCAGTGGGTATGATTCATTGACTGGTATGGTAGCTCAACGTTTACCTTTTCAAGGCACCTCAATTGTGCTTTCATTAGTGGCTCTTACCAAGTCCCACTTAGAATCGAGGGTATGCATTTCTCCACAATCACGTCAGCATTTATTGTTTGCAGCATTTTTGTTGATGGCCATTCTGACTGCTGTGAGCTGATAGGTTTTTGGAATTTGGGTTTACATGTCTGTAAAAATTCCTACAATTCGTCATTTCTCCACGGCTTTTCCTTTTCTGTTAAAAGAAAAAAGAAAAAAAGTGTTATTATAATATACCTCTTCAAATTTTGTTTTTTGGAAGGTTGCACTCTAGAATTATTTGGTCGATTTTCGACCTCAGTATTTTTTGGTGGGCAGGTGTCATTTACAGAACAGCAATGGGTGAATATTTAGTGACCTTTTGCAGTGGGTTTAAAGCTGCTCTTGTGGGAAATGGCCACAAGGATGCAGCATTTCTCCATTCCCAAATCTGGGTACTAGGGCAGCAGAGCCGTTCTGGAAGTCGTTTGACTAGGTTGTAAGTTTGAATGGAATGTGCCAGGAAAACCCCCCTTAAGTTTATGTCTCATTACTCCTAATTCGTTGTTTTAATTTTTTCATTTGGGGTAATGTTTAGAATGTTGCTTGTCCAAGGTGTACACACTCTGGTTCATCTACATATTCTATATACCTATTTATGTAGAGATCCTCTTCCCTTGTAAATTATTACAGAGTGTTTCGAAAACCTTCCTTGCAATATGGTCGGTCTATTTGATATATGTATATAATATATATTTGTATACATATGGTAACGCTAATCTTCATTTATCCATTCCCCCCACCTTTCCTTTTAGATACGCGTAGTATTTTTTTTAATAAGTCTTTGATTGACTTTCTCTGTGGAAATATGTTCATTTGTGTCAGTTATTAGATTACGCCTATAAGTGATATCGTAGGATATAGGACTTTTGCTTTCCGACTTACCTCACGTTCTGTGATTATCTCCAAGATCATCTATGGTGCCTCAAAGAGCACTGTTTCATTGTTTTCCATGGCTAGTATTCTTTGTGTACATGGACCACTTCTTCTTTATCCTTTCATCTGTTGATGGACATTTTGGTTGCTTCTCTGTCTTGTCTATTGTGAATAAGGCTGCAGTGCAGCTTTTGCAGCCCGAGTCTTCTTCATTCTGGTCTTCTCAGGTGAGAGGCCCATTGGTGCACCTGCTGGATTGAATGGTACCTCAATTTTTCCTTTTAAACGCAGCTCCTTTCTGTTCTCATTATTAGCATTTAACCCTTTTACATCTCACCAGCAGCTAGAGGGTACACAGTTCTCTAAAACCTCTTCAGCATTTATTATTTGTAGACTTTTTGCCAATGGTCATTCGACTGGTGTGAGTTGGAAACTTTTGTAGATTAGATTGCATGAGCCTAATACTTCCTGAGGTTGAGCTTTTATCCATTTTCCTTTCTTTAAAAAGAGAGTGAGTAAAACTAACCTCTGCATACTATCTTCTTGAAAATTTTGCCTGTTTTGATTTTTTTTATCCATTCCCTACCTCAACACAATTTTGAGGGCAGGTGTCCTTTACAGCCCTGAGTCCTTGTGAATGGTAAGTGACCATTAGCTTTGGGTTAAAAACTGCTCTTGCGGGAATCGGCCACAAGGCGGCAGCATTTCTCCTTTACCAAATCTGCTTACTAGGGCAACAGAGCCTTACTGGAAGTGGTGTTCTAGGTTGTAAATTAGAATGGAATGTGCGAGGACAAAGCCCTTTAAGTGTATGTCTCATTACTTCTTGTTGGTATTTTTAACTTAATTTTTATTTTTTATCACAGCAAACTTGATTACAATGTTTTGTTTGTTCTAGGTGTGCAAGATGGGGTTCTTTCACACATATACATATATCTATTCTTCTTTAGATCCTTTTCCCATGTAGGTTATGACACAGTGTTTAGTAGTCTTCTCTTGGTATTGCGTAGGTCTTTGGTGATTATATATTTCACAGGTGTTTGTATCTCTCTGTTAACCTCAATACGGTAATGTATCCAATCCTCACACCTTTCTATTTGGTGAACCATAAGTTTTTTTATTGATGGTATGATAGTGTTTCTCTGTGTAAATATCTTTGTTTGTATCATTTTTTAGGTAACCCCTATATGTGATATGATAGGATATGTGTCTTTCGCTTTCTCACTTACTCCAAGTTGCGTGATTACTTCTAGACTCATCTATGGTGCTGCAAATGGCATTGTTTCATTTTTTCACTAGCTCATATTCCATCTGTACAGGTAGCAGTTCTTTTTTGTACACCCATCTGTCGGTGGACTTTTTGGTTACTTCCATATCTTGGCTATTGTAACACTATGCAATGCCGATTTGCGTGGCTGTGTCCTTCCAATTCTGTCTTCTTAGTTTATAGGTCCAGGAATAGGTCTGCTGGATCTTATGGTTCCTCAATGTTTACCATTTAAAGGCACCTCTGTTCTGTTCTCCTTAGTGGCTCTTTTCAGGTTACGTCCCACTTAAAGTGGAGCGTATGTATATCTTCCCAGCACCTTCAGCATTTATTCTTTGTAGTTTTTGCTGATGGTTATTCTGAGTGGTGTGAGCTCATACCAGTTTGTGGATGAATTTGCATGTGTCTCATAATGTGTAGAAATTGAGCTTTAAGACATGTCCTTTTTATTTTTCCAGCTGTGATTAGAGCTTATTTCTTCAAAGTGTTTTCTTAAAGTATGTGTCACCATTTGAAATATTTTGGCCATTATCTCCCTCAAGACATTTTGAGGGCAGGTTTCATTTACAGCCCTGCAGTACTTGTTCATATGAAGTGACCATTAGCTCAGGCTTTAAACCTGCTTTTGCAGGTAACGGCCAGAGAGCGGCTGCCTTTCTACGTTCCCCATGTTGGTACTAGGGAAACAGACCTATCGGCCAGTGGTGTTCTTCCGTTATAAATTAGAGTGCAATGTGCCCGGATAAACCCACAAATGTTGATGTCTCCTTGCTTTTGTTTGTTTTTAAATTGAATTTATATTTATTATTAGAGTAATATAACATTGTGTACGTGGACCACTTCTTCTTGGTGCATTCCTCAGTTGATGGACATTTTCATTGCTTCCAAGTGCTGGCTATGGTAAATCTTGCTGGCGTACAGGTTTGCCAGCCTGTGACTTTTTGATTCTCATTTCCTCAGGTGATAGGCCAAGCAGTGGTTGTGATTGATTGACTGGTAGCTCAATGTTTCCCTTTTCAAAGCACCTACACTGTGTTTTCATTAGTGGCTCTTACATGCCCCCCCTTACAACCGAGGGTACGCATTTCTCCACACTCCCTTCACCATTGATTTTTTGCAGCATTTTTCCTAATGGCCATTCTGACTGCTGTGAGCTGATAGGTTTTTGTAATATGGGTATGCATGTCATTAAAATTCTTAAAATTCATCATATTCCTACGCCTTTTTCTTTTCTCTTAAAAGAAAAAACCGTGAGTACAATATAGCTCTTGAACTTGTCGTCTTCGAAGGTTGCCCTCTTCTGAATTTTTTGGTTGATTTTTGACCCCAGAAATTTTCTGGAAGTCAGGTGCCATTTACAGAACTGCAAGTTGGTGAAAATTTAGTGACCGTTTGCAGTGGGTTCAAAGCTGCTGTTGTGGGAAACGGACACAAGGAGGTAGCATTTCTCCATTCCCCAATCTGGGTACTAGGGCAGCAGAGCCTTTCTGGAAGTCATTGTCCTAGGTTGTAAATTAGAATGGAATTTGCCAGGAGAAAACCCCATAAGTTTATGTCTCATTACTTCTTCTTGGTTTTTAAAATGTTTTTAATCTGGGTAAAGCTTAGAATATTGTTTATCCTAGGTGTACACAATCTGGTTCATTTGTACATTATGTATGTCTATTAATGTACAGATCCTCTTCCCATGTGAAATATTACAGTGTTCCATCGACCTCCCTTGCTATATGTTCGGTCTTTTTGATACGTATATATAATATGTATTTGTATATGTATAGTAACACTAATCTTCATTTCTCAATTTCCCCCTTCTTTCCTTTTGGATGAGCATAGTTTGTTTTCTAAGCCTGTGAGTGTCTTTCTCTTTGGAAATATGTTCATCTGTGTCAGTTATAAGATAATGCCATAAGTGATAATATAGGATATATGTCTTTTGCTTTCCAACCTACTTCCTGTTTTGTGATTATCTCCAGGGTCATGTATGGTGCCTCAAAGAGCAGTGCTTCAATGTTTTCCATGGCTAATATTCCATTGTGTACATGGACCACTTCTTCTTGGTGCATTCCTCTGTTGATGGACATTTTCGTTGCTTCCAAGCGTTGCCTATGGTAAATATTGCTCGAGTGCAGGATTGCCAGCCTGTGATTTTTGATTTTCATTTTCTCAGGTGATAGACCCAGCAGTGGGTATGATTGATTGACTGGTATGGTAGCTCAACGTTTACCTTTTCAAGGCACCTCAATTGTGCTTTCATTAGTGGCTCTTACCAAGTCCCACTTAGAATCGAGGGTATGCATTTCTCCACAATCACGTCAGCATTTATTGTTTGCAGCATTTTTGTTGATGGCCATTCTGACTGCTGTGAGCTGATAGGTTTTTGGAATTTGGGTTTACATGTCTGTAAAAATTCCTACAATTCGTCATTTCTCCACGGCTTTTCCTTTTCTGTTAAAAGAAAAAAGAAAAAAAAGTGTTATTATAATATACCTCTTCAAATTTTGTTTTTTGGAAGGTTGCACTCTAGAATTATTTTGGTCGATTTTCGACCTCAGTATTTTTTGGTGGGCAGGTGTCATTTACAGAACAGCAATGGGTGAATATTTAGTGACCTTTTGCAGTGGGTTTAAAGCTGCTCTTGTGGGAAATGGCCACAAGGATGCAGCATTTCTCCATTCCCAAATCTGGGTACTAGGGCAGCAGAGCCGTTCTGGAAGTCGTTTGACTAGGTTGTAAGTTTGAATGGAATGTGCCAGGAAAACCCCCCTTAAGTTTATGTCTCATTACTCCTAATTCGTTGTTTTAATTTTTTCATTTGGGGTAATGTTTAGAATGTTGCTTGTCCAAGGTGTACACACTCTGGTTCATCTACATATTCTATATACCTATTTATGTAGAGATCCTCTTCCCTTGTAAATTATTACAGAGTGTTTCGAAAACCTTCCTTGCAATATGGTCGGTATATTTGATATATGTATATAATATATATTTGTATACATATGGTAACGCTAATCTTCATTTATCCATTCCCCCCACCTTTCCTTTTAGATACGCGTACTATTTTTTTTAATAAGTCTTTGATTGACTTTCTCTGTGGAAATATGTTCATTTGTGTCAGTTATTAGATTACGCCTATAAGTGATATCGTAGGATATAGGACTTTTGCTTTCCGACTTACCTCACGTTCTGTGATTATCTCCAAGATCATCTATGGTGCCTCAAAGAGCACTGTTTCATTGTTTTCCATGGCTAGTATTCTTTGTGTACATGGACCACTTCTTCTTTATCCTTTCATCTGTTGATGGACATTTTGGTTGCTTCTCTGTCTTGTCTATTGTGAATAAGGCTGCAGTGCAGCTTTTGCAGCCCGAGTCTTCTTCATTCTGGTCTTCTCAGGTGAGAGGCCCATTGGTGCACCTGCTGGATTGAATGGTACCTCAATTTTTCCTTTTAAACGCAGCTCCTTTCTGTTCTCATTATTAGCGTTTAACCCTTTTACATCTCACCAGCAGCTAGAGGGTACACAGTTCTCTAAAACCTCTTCAGCATTTATTATTTGTAGACTTTTTGCCAATGGTCATTCGACTGGTGTGAGTTGGAAACTTTTGTAGATTAGATTGCATGAGCCTAATACTTCCTGAGGTTGAGCTTTTATCCATTTTCCTTTCTTTAAAAAGAGAGTGAGTAAAACTAACCTCTGCATACTATCTTCTTGAAAATTTTGCCTGTTTTGATTTTTTTTATCCATTCCCTACCTCAACACAATTTTGAGGGCAGGTGTCCTTTACAGCCCTGAGTCCTTGTGAATGGTAAGTGACCATTAGCTTTGGGTTAAAAACTGCTCTTGCGGGAATCGGCCACAAGGCGGCAGCATTTCTCCTTTACCAAATCTGCTTACTAGGGCAACAGAGCCTTACTGGAAGTGGTGTTCTAGGTTGTAAATTAGAATGGAATGTGCGAGGACAAAGCCCTTTAAGTGTATGTCTCATTACTTCTTGTTGGTATTTTTAACTTAATTTTTATTTTTTATCACAGCAAACTTGATTACAATGTTTTGTTTGTTCTAGGTGTGCAAGATGGGGTTCTTTCACACATATACATATATCTATTCTTCTTTAGATCCTTTTCCCATGTAGGTTATGACACAGTGTTTAGTAGTCTTCTCTTGGTATTGCGTAGGTCTTTGGTGATTATATATTTCACAGGTGTTTGTATCTCTCTGTTAACCTCAATACGGTAATGTATCCAATCCTCACACCTTTCTATTTGGTGAACCATAAGTTTTTTTATTGATGGTATGATAGTGTTTCTCTGTGTAAATATCTTTGTTTGTATCATTTTTTAGGTAACCCCTATATGTGATATGATAGGATATGTGTCTTTCGCTTTCTCACTTACTCCAAGTTGCGTGATTACTTCTAGACTCATCTATGGTGCTGCAAATGGCATTGTTTCATTTTTTCACTAGCTCATATTCCATCTGTACAGGTAGCAGTTCTTTTTTGTCCACCCATCTGTCGGTGGACTTTTTGGTTACTTCCATATCTTGGCTATTGTAACACTATGCAATGCCGATTTGCGTGGCTGTGTCCTTCCAATTCTGTCTTCTTAGTTTATAGGTCCAGGAATAGGTCTGCTGGATCTTATGGTTCCTCAATGTTTACCATTTAAAGGCACCTCTGTTCTGTTCTCCTTAGTGGCTCTTTTCAGGTTACGTCCCACTTAAAGTGGAGCGTATGTATATCTTCCCAGCACCTTCAGCATTTATTCTTTGTAGTTTTTGCTGATGGTTATTCTGAGTGGTGTGAGCTCATACCAGTTTGTGGATGAATTTGCATGTGTCTCATAATGTGTAGAAATTGAGCTTTAAGACATGTCCTTTTTATTTTTCCAGCTGTGATTAGAGCTTATTTCTTCAAAGTGTTTTCTTAAAGTATGTGTCACCATTTGAAATATTTTGGCCATTATCTCCCTCAAGACATTTTGAGGGCAGGTTTCATTTACAGCCCTGCAGTACTTGTTCATATGAAGTGACCATTAGCTCAGGCTTTAAACCTGCTTTTGCAGGTAACGGCCAGAGAGCGGCTGCCTTTCTACGTTCCCCATGTTGGTACTAGGGAAACAGACCTATCGGCCAGTGGTGTTCTTCCGTTATAAATTAGAGTGCAATGTGCCCGGATAAACCCACAAATGTTGATGTCTCCTTGCTTTTGTTTGTTTTTAAATTGAATTTATATTTATTATTAGAGTAATATAACATTGTGTACGTGGACCACTTCTTCTTGGTGCATTCCTCAGTTGATGGACATTTTCATTGCTTCCAAGTGCTGGCTATGGTAAATCTTGCTGGCGTACAGGTTTGCCAGCCTGTGACTTTTTGATTCTCATTTCCTCAGGTGATAGGCCAAGCAGTGGTTGTGATTGATTGACTGGTAGCTCAATGTTTCCCTTTTCAAAGCACCTACACTGTGTTTTCATTAGTGGCTCTTACATGCCCCCCCTTACAACCGAGGGTACGCATTTCTCCACACTCCCTTCACCATTGATTTTTTGCAGCATTTTTCCTAATGGCCATTCTGACTGCTGTGAGCTGATAGGTTTTTGTAATATGGGTATGCATGTCATTAAAATTCTTAAAATTCATCATATTCCTACGCCTTTTTCTTTTCTCTTAAAAGAAAAAACCGTGAGTACAATATAGCTCTTGAAATTGTCGTCTTCGAAGGTTGCCCTCTTCTGAATTTTTTGGTTGATTTTTGACCCCAGAAATTTTCTGGAAGTCAGGTGCCATTTACAGAACTGCAAGTTGGTGAAAATTTAGTGACCGTTTGCAGTGGGTTCAAAGCTGCTGTTGTGGGAAACGGACACAAGGAGGTAGCATTTCTCCTCTCCCCAATCTGGGTACTAAGGCAGCAGAGCCTGTCTGGAAGTCATTGTCCTAGGTTGCAAATTAGAATGGAATTTGCCAGGAGAAATCCCCATAAGTTTATGTCTCATTACTTCTTCTTGGTTTCTAAAATTTTTTTTAATCTGGGTAAAGTTTAGAATACTGTTTGTCCTAGGTGTACACAATCTGGTTCATTTGTACATTATGTATGTCTATTAATGTACAGATCCTCTTCCCATGTAAAATATTAGTGTTCCGTCGCCCTCCCTTGCTATATGTTTGGTATTTTTGATACATGTATATACTATGTATTTGTATATGTATAGGAACACTAATCTTCATTTCTCAATTTCCCTCCTCCTTTCCTTTTCGATGAGCATAGTTTGTTTTCTAAGCCTGAGAGTGTCTTTCTCTTTGGAAATATGTTCATCTGTGTCAGTTATTAGATAATGCCATAAGTGATAATATAGGATATAGGGCTTTTGCTTTCTGACCTACTTCATGTTTTGTGATTATCTCCAGGCTCATGTATGGTGCCTCAAAGAGCAGTGCTTCAATGTTTTCCATGGCTAATATTCCATTGTGTACATGGACCACTTCTTCTTGGTGCATTCCTCTGTTGATGGACATTTTCGTTGCTTCCAAGTGTTGCCTATGGTAAATATTGCTGGAGTGCAGGATTGCCAGCCTGTGATTTTTGATTTTCATTTGCTCAGGTGATAGACCCAGCAGTGGGTATGATTGATTGACTGGTATGGTAGCTCAACGTTTACCTTTTCAAGGCACCTCAATTGTGCTTTCATTAGTGGCTCTTACCACGTCCCCCTTAGAATCGAGGGTACGCATTTCTCCACAATCACGTCAGCATTTATTGTTTGCAGCATTTTTGTTGATGGCCATTCTGACTGGTGTGAGCTGATAGGTTTTTGTAATTTGGGTTTACATGTCTGTAAACATTCCTACAATTCATCATTTTTCCACGCCTTTTTCTTTTCTGTTAAAAGAAAAAAGAAAAAAAGTGTGAGTATAATATATCTCTTCAAATTTTCTTTTTGGAAGGTTGCACTCTAGAATTTTTTGGGTCGATTTTCGACCTCACTATTTTTTGGAGGGCCGGTGTCATTTACAGACCTGCAATTGGTGAATATTTAGTGACCTTTTGCAGGGGGTTCAAAGCTGCTGTTGTGGGAAACGGCCACAAGAATGCAGCATTTCTCCATTCCCAAATCTGGGTACTAGGGCAGCAGAGCCTTTCTGGAAGTTGTTTGCCTAGGTTTTAAATTTGGATGGAATGTGCCAGGAAAACCCCCCATAAGTTTATGTCTCATTACTCCTAGTTCGTTGTTTTAATTTTTTCAATTGGGGTAATGGTTAGAATGTTGCTTGTCCAAGGTGTACACACTCTAGTTCATCTACATATTCTATATACCTATTTATGTAGAGATCCTCTTCCCGTGTAAATTATTACAGAGTGTTCCATAATCCTTCCTTGCTATATGGTCGGTCTTTTTGATATATGTATATAATATGTATTTGTATACATATGGTAACGCTAATCTTCATTTATCCATTCCCCCCACCTTTCCTTTTAGATAAGAATAGTTCTTTTTTAATAAGTCTGTGATTGACTTTCTCTGTGGAAATATGTTCATTTGTTTCAGTTATTAGATAACGCCTATAAGTGATATCATAGGATATAGGACTTTTGCTTTCCGACTTACCTCATGTTCTGTGATTATCTCCAAGATCATCTATTGTGCCTCAAAGAGCAGTTTTCCAATGTTTTCCATGGCTGGTTTTCATTGTGTACATGGACCATTTCTTCTTTATCCTTTCATCTGTTGATGGACATTTTGGTTGCTTCACTGTCTTGTCTATTGTGAATAAGGCTGCAGTGCAGATTTCGCAGCCCGGGATTTCTTCATTCTGGTCTTCTCAGGTGAGAGGCCCATTGGTGCACCTGCTGGATTGACTGGTACCTCAATTTTTCCTTTTAAACGCAGCTCTTTCCTGTTCTCATTATTAGCGTTTAACCCTTTTACATCTCACCAGCACCTAGAGGGTACACAGTTCTCTAAAACCTATTCAGCATTTATTGTTTGTAGACTTTTTGCCAATAGTCAGTCCACTGGTGTGAGTTGAAAACTTTTTGTAGATTAGATTGCATGAGTCTAATACTTCCTGAGGTTGAGCTTTTAACCATTTTCCTTTCTTTAAAAAGAGTGAGTAAAACTTACCTCTTCATACTATCTTCGTGAAAATTTTGCCTGTTTTGAATTTTTTTATCCATTCCCTACCTCAGCACAATTTTGAGGGCAGGTGTCCTTTACAGCCCTGAGTCCTTGTGAATGGTAAATGACCATTAGCTGTGGGTTAAATGCTGCCCTTCTGGGAATCGGCCACAAGGCGGCAGCATTTCTCCTTTACCAAATCTGGTTACTAGGGCAACAGAGCCTTACTGGAAGTGGTGTTCTAGGTTGTAAATTAGAATGGCATGTGCGAGGAAAACGCCCTTTAAGTGTATGTCTCATTACTTCTTGTTGGTATTTTTAACTTAATTTTTATTTTTTATCACAGCAAACTTGATTACAATGTTTTGTTTGTTCTAGGTGTGCAAGATGGGGTTCTTTCACACATATACATATATCTATTCTTCTTTAGATCCTTTTCCCATGTAGGTTATGACACAGTGTTTAGTAGTCTTCTCTTGGTATTGCGTAGGTCTTTGGTGATTATATATTTCACAGGTGTTTGTATCTCTCTGTTAACCTCAATACGGTAATGTATCCAATCCTCACACCTTTCTATTTGGTGAACCATAAGTTTTTTTATTGATGGTATGATAGTGTTTCTCTGTGTAAATATCTTTGTTTGTATCATTTTTTAGGTAACCCCTATATGTGATATGATAGGATATGTGTCTTTCGCTTTCTCACTTACTCCAAGTTGCGTGATTACTTCTAGACTCATCTATGGTGCTGCAAATGGCATTGTTTCATTTTTTCACTAGCTCATATTCCATCTGTACAGGTAGCAGTTCTTTTTTGTCCACCCATCTGTCGGTGGACTTTTTGGTTACTTCCATATCTTGGCTATTGTAACACTATGCAATGCCGATTTGCGTGGCTGTGTCCTTCCAATTCTGTCTTCTTAGTTTATAGGTCCAGGAATAGGTCTGCTGGATCTTATGGTTCCTCAATGTTTACCATTTAAAGGCACCTCTGTTCTGTTCTCCTTAGTGGCTCTTTTCAGGTTACGTCCCACTTAAAGTGGAGCGTATGTATATCTTCCCAGCACCTTCAGCATTTATTCTTTGTAGTTTTTGCTGATGGTTATTCTGAGTGGTGTGAGCTCATACCAGTTTGTGGATGAATTTGCATGTGTCTCATAATGTGTAGAAATTGAGCTTTAAGACATGTCCTTTTTATTTTTCCAGCTGTGATTAGAGCTTATTTCTTCAAAGTGTTTTCTTAAAGTATGTGTCACCATTTGAAATATTTTGGCCATTATCTCCCTCAAGACATTTTGAGGGCAGGTTTCATTTACAGCCCTGCAGTACTTGTTCATATGAAGTGACCATTAGCTCAGGCTTTAAACCTGCTTTTGCAGGTAACGGCCAGAGAGCGGCTGCCTTTCTACGTTCCCCATGTTGGTACTAGGGAAACAGACCTATCGGCCAGTGGTGTTCTTCCGTTATAAATTAGAGTGCAATGTGCCCGGATAAACCCACAAATGTTGATGTCTCCTTGCTTTTGTTTGTTTTTAAATTGAATTTATATTTATTATTAGAGTAATATAACATTGTGTACGTGGACCACTTCTTCTTGGTGCATTCCTCAGTTGATGGACATTTTCATTGCTTCCAAGTGCTGGCTATGGTAAATCTTGCTGGCGTACAGGTTTGCCAGCCTGTGACTTTTTGATTCTCATTTCCTCAGGTGATAGGCCAAGCAGTGGTTGTGATTGATTGACTGGTAGCTCAATGTTTCCCTTTTCAAAGCACCTACACTGTGTTTTCATTAGTGGCTCTTACATGCCCCCCCTTACAACCGAGGGTACGCATTTCTCCACACTCCCTTCACCATTGATTTTTTGCAGCATTTTTCCTAATGGCCATTCTGACTGCTGTGAGCTGATAGGTTTTTGTAATATGGGTATGCATGTCATTAAAATTCTTAAAATTCATCATATTCCTACGCCTTTTTCTTTTCTCTTAAAAGAAAAAACCGTGAGTACAATATAGCTCTTGAAATTGTCGTCTTCGAAGGTTGCCCTCTTCTGAATTTTTTGGTTGATTTTTGACCCCAGAAATTTTCTGGAAGTCAGGTGCCATTTACAGAACTGCAAGTTGGTGAAAATTTAGTGACCGTTTGCAGTGGGTTCAAAGCTGCTGTTGTGGGAAACGGACACAAGGAGGTAGCATTTCTCCATTCCCCAATCTGGGTACTAGGGCAGCAGAGCCTTTCTGGAAGTCATTGTCCTAGGTTGTAAATTAGAATGGAATTTGCCAGGAGAAAACCCCATAAGTTTATGTCTCATTACTTCTTCTTGGTTTTTAAAATGTTTTTAATCTGGGTAAAGCTTAGAATATTGTTTATCCTAGGTGTACACAATCTGGTTCATTTGTACATTATGTATGTCTATTAATGTACAGATCCTCTTCCCATGTGAAATATTACAGTGTTCCATCGACCTCCCTTGCTATATGTTCGGTCTTTTTGATACGTATATATAATATGTATTTGTATATGTATAGTAACACTAATCTTCATTTCTCAATTTCCCCCTTCTTTCCTTTTGGATGAGCATAGTTTGTTTTCTAAGCCTGTGAGTGTCTTTCTCTTTGGAAATATGTTCCTCTGTGTCAGTTATAAGATAATGCCATAAGTGATAATATAGGATATATGTCTTTTGCTTTCCAACCTACTTCCTGTTTTGTGATTATCTCCAGGGTCATGTATGGTGCCTCAAAGAGCAGTGCTTCAATGTTTTCCATGGCTAATATTCCATTGTGTACATGGACCACTTCTTCTTGGTGCATTCCTCTGTTGATGGACATTTTCGTTGCTTCCAAGCGTTGCCTATGGTAAATACTGCTGGAGTGCAGGATTGCCAGCCTGTGATTTTTGATTTTCATTTTCTCAGGTGATAGACCCAGCAGTGGGTATGATTGATTGACTGGTATGGTAGCTCAACGTTTACCTTTTCAAGGCACCTCAATTGTGCTTTCATTAGTGGCTCTTACCAAGTCCCACTTAGAATCGAGGGTATGCATTTCTCCACAATCACGTCAGCATTTATTGTTTGCAGCATTTTTGTTGATGGCCATTCTGACTGCTGTGAGCTGATAGGTTTTTGGAATTTGGGTTTACATGTCTGTAAAAATTCCTACAATTCGTCATTTCTCCACGGCTTTTCCTTTTCTGTTAAAAGAAAAAAGAAAAAAAGTGTTATTATAATATACCTCTTCAAATTTTGTTTTTTGGAAGGTTGCACTCTAGAATTTTTTGGTCGATTTTCGACCTCAGTATTATTTGGTGGGCAGGTGTCATTTACAGAACAGCAATGGGTGAATATTTAGTGACCTTTTGCAGTGGGTTTAAAGCTGCTCTTGTGGGAAATGGCCACAAGGATGCAGCATTTCTCCATTCCCAAATCTGGGTACTAGGGCAGCAGAGCCGTTCTGGAAGTCGTTTGACTAGGTTGTAAGTTTGAATGGAATGTGCCAGGAAAACCCCCCTTAAGTTTATGTCTCATTACTCCTAATTCGTTGTTTTAATTTTTTCATTTGGGGTAATGTTTAGAATGTTGCTTGTCCAAGGTGTACACACTCTGGTTCATCTACATATTCTATATACCTATTTATGTAGAGATCCTCTTCCCTTGTAAATTATTACAGAGTGTTTCGAAAACCTTCCTTGCAATATGGTCGGTCTATTTGATATATGTATATAATATATATTTGTATACATATGGTAACGCTAATCTTCATTTATCCATTCCCCCCACCTTTCCTTTTAGATACGCGTAGTATTTTTTTTAATAAGTCTTTGATTGACTTTCTCTGTGGAAATATGTTCATTTGTGTCAGTTATTAGATTACGCCTATAAGTGATATCGTAGGATATAGGACTTTTGCTTTCCGACTTACCTCACGTTCTGTGATTATCTCCAAGATCATCTATGGTGCCTCAAAGAGCACTGTTTCATTGTTTTCCATGGCTAGTATTCTTTGTGTACATGGACCACTTCTTCTTTATCCTTTCATCTGTTGATGGACATTTTGGTTGCTTCTCTGTCTTGTCTATTGTGAATAAGGCTGCAGTGCAGCTTTTGCAGCCCGAGTCTTCTTCATTCTGGTCTTCTCAGGTGAGAGGCCCATTGGTGCACCTGCTGGATTGAATGGTACCTCAATTTTTCCTTTTAAACGCAGCTCCTTTCTGTTCTCATTATTAGCATTTAACCCTTTTACATCTCACCAGCAGCTAGAGGGTACACAGTTCTCTAAAACCTCTTCAGCATTTATTATTTGTAGACTTTTTGCCAATGGTCATTCGACTGGTGTGAGTTGGAAACTTTTGTAGATTAGATTGCATGAGCCTAATACTTCCTGAGGTTGAGCTTTTATCCATTTTCCTTTCTTTAAAAAGAGAGTGAGTAAAACTAACCTCTGCATACTATCTTCTTGAAAATTTTGCCTGTTTTGATTTTTTTTATCCATTCCCTACCTCAACACAATTTTGAGGGCAGGTGTCCTTTACAGCCCTGAGTCCTTGTGAATGGTAAGTGACCATTAGCTTTGGGTTAAAAACTGCTCTTGCGGGAATCGGCCACAAGGCGGCAGCATTTCTCCTTTACCAAATCTGCTTACTAGGGCAACAGAGCCTTACTGGAAGTGGTGTTCTAGGTTGTAAATTAGAATGGAATGTGCGAGGACAAAGCCCTTTAAGTGTATGTCTCATTACTTCTTGTTGTTATTTTTAACTTAATTTTTATTTTTTATCACAGCAAACTTGATTACAATGTTTTGTTTGTTCTAGGTGTGCAAGATGGGGTTCTTTCACACATATACATATATCTATTCTTCTTTAGATCCTTTTCCCATGTAGGTTATGACACAGTGTTTAGTAGTCTTCTCTTGGTATTGCGTAGGTCTTTGGTGATTATATATTTCACAGGTGTTTGTATCTCTCTGTTAACCTCAATACGGTAATGTATCCAATCCTCACACCTTTCTATTTGGTGAACCATAAGTTTTTTTATTGATGGTATGATAGTGTTTCTCTGTGTAAATATCTTTGTTTGTATCATTTTTTAGGTAACCCCTATATGTGATATGATAGGATATGTGTCTTTCGCTTTCTCACTTACTCCAAGTTGCGTGATTACTTCTAGACTCATCTATGGTGCTGCAAATGGCATTGTTTCATTTTTTCACTAGCTCATATTCCATCTGTACAGGTAGCAGTTCTTTTTTGTCCACCCATCTGTCGGTGGACTTTTTGGTTACTTCCATATCTTGGCTATTGTAACACTATGCAATGCCGATTTGCGTGGCTGTGTCCTTCCAATTCTGTCTTCTTAGTTTATAGGTCCAGGAATAGGTCTGCTGGATCTTATGGTTCCTCAATGTTTACCATTTAAAGGCACCTCTGTTCTGTTCTCCTTAGTGGCTCTTTTCAGGTTACGTCCCACTTAAAGTGGAGCGTATGTATATCTTCCCAGCACCTTCAGCATTTATTCTTTGTAGTTTTTGCTGATGGTTATTCTGAGTGGTGTGAGCTCATACCAGTTTGTGGATGAATTTGCATGTGTCTCATAATGTGTAGAAATTGAGCTTTAAGACATGTCCTTTTTATTTTTCCAGCTGTGATTAGAGCTTATTTCTTCAAAGTGTTTTCTTAAAGTATGTGTCACCATTTGAAATATTTTGGCCATTATCTCCCTCAAGACATTTTGAGGGCAGGTTTCATTTACAGCCCTGCAGTACTTGTTCATATGAAGTGACCATTAGCTCAGGCTTTAAACCTGCTTTTGCAGGTAACGGCCAGAGAGCGGCTGCCTTTCTACGTTCCCCATGTTGGTACTAGGGAAACAGACCTATCGGCCAGTGGTGTTCTTCCGTTATAAATTAGAGTGCAATGTGCCCGGATAAACCCACAAATGTTGATGTCTCCTTGCTTTTGTTTGTTTTTAAATTGAATTTATATTTATTATTAGAGTAATATAACATTGTGTACGTGGACCACTTCTTCTTGGTGCATTCCTCAGTTGATGGACATTTTCATTGCTTCCAAGTGCTGGCTATGGTAAATCTTGCTGGCGTACAGGTTTGCCAGCCTGTGACTTTTTGATTCTCATTTCCTCAGGTGATAGGCCAAGCAGTGGTTGTGATTGATTGACTGGTAGCTCAATGTTTCCCTTTTCAAAGCACCTACACTGTGTTTTCATTAGTGGCTCTTACATGCCCCCCCTTACAACCGAGGGTACGCATTTCTCCACACTCCCTTCACCATTGATTTTTTGCAGCATTTTTCCTAATGGCCATTCTGACTGCTGTGAGCTGATAGGTTTTTGTAATATGGGTATGCATGTCATTAAAATTCTTAAAATTCATCATATTCCTACGCCTTTTTCTTTTCTCTTAAAAGAAAAAACCGTGAGTACAATATAGCTCTTGAAATTGTCGTCTTCGAAGGTTGCCCTCTTCTGAATTTTTGGGTCGATTTTTGACCCCAGAAATTTTCTGGAGGGCAGGTGCCATTTACAGAACTGCAAGTTGGTGAAAATTTAGTGACATTTTGCAGTGGGTTCAAAGCTACTGTTGTGGGAAACGGCCACAAGGAGGTAGCATTTCTCCTCTCCCCAATCTGGGTACTAAGGCAGCAGAGCCTGTCTGGAAGTCATTGTCCTAGGTTGCAAATTAGAATGGAATTTGCCAGGAGAAATCCCCATAAGTTTATGTCTCATTACTTCTTCTTGGTTTCTAAAATTTTTTTTAATCTGGGTAAAGTTTAGAATACTGTTTGTCCTAGGTGTACACAATCTGGTTCATTTGTACATTATGTATGTCTATAAATGTACAGATCCTCTTCCCATGTAAAATATTAGTGTTCCGTCGCCCTCCCTTGCTATATGTTTGGTATTTTTGATACATGTATATACTATGTATTTGTATATGTATAGGAACACTAATCTTCATTTCTCAATTTCCCTCCTCCTTTCCTTTTCGATGAGCATAGTTTGTTTTCTAAGCCTGAGAGTGTCTTTCTCTTTGGAAATATGTTCATCTGTGTCAGTTATTAGATAATGCCATAAGTGATAATATAGGATATATGTCTTTTGCTTTCCGACCTACTTCATGTTTTGTGATTATCTCCAGGCTCATGTATGGTGCCTCAAAGAGCAGTGCTTCAATGTTTTCCATGGCTAATATTCCATTGTGTACATGGACCACTTCTTCTTGGTGCATTCCTCTGTTGATGGACATTTTCGTTGCTTCCAAGCGTTGCCTATGGTAAATACTGCTGGAGTGCAGGATTGCCAGCCTGTGATTTTTGATTTTCATTTTCTCAGGTGATAGACCCAGCAGTGGGTATGATTGATTGACTGGTATGGTAGCTCAACGTTTACCTTTTCAAGGAACCTCAATTGTGCTTTCATTAGTGGCTCTTACCACGTCCCCCTTAGAATCGAGGGTACGCATTTCTCCACAATCACGTCAGCATTTATTGTTTGCAGCATTTTTGTTGATGGCCATTCTGACTGGTGTGAGCTGATAGGTTTTTGTAATTTGGGTTTACATGTCTGTAAACATTCCTACAATTCATCATTTTTCCACGCCTTTTTCTTTTCTGTTAAAAGAAAAAAGAAAAAAAGTGTGAGTATAATATATCTCTTCAAATTTTCTTTTTGGAAGGTTGCACTCTAGAATTTTTTGGGTCGATTTTCGACCTCACTATATTTTGGAGGGCCGGTGTCATTTACAGACCTGCAATTGGTGAATATTTAGTGACCTTTTGCAGGGGGTTCAAAGCTGCTGTTGTGGGAAACGGCCACAAGAATGCAGCATTTCTCCATTCTCAAATCTGGGTACTAGGGCAGCAGAGCCTTTCTGGAAGTTGTTTGCCTAGGTTTTAAATTTGGATGGAATGTGCCAGGAAAACCCCCCTTAAGTTTATGTCTCATTACTCCTAATTCGTTGTTTTAATTTTTTCATTTGGGGTAATGTTTAGAATGTTGCTTGTCCAAGGTGTACACACTCTAGTTCATCTACATATTCTATATACCTATTTATGTAGAGATCCTCTTCCCGTGTAAATTATTACAGAGTGTTTCGAAAACCTTCCTTGCTATATGGTCGGTCTTTTTGATATATGTATATAATATGTATTTGTATACATATGGTAACGCTAATCTTCATTTATCCATTCCCCCCACCTTTCCTTTTAGATACGCGTAGTATTTTTTTTAATAAGTCTTTGATTGACTTTCTCTGTGGAAATATGTTCATTTGTGTCAGTTATTAGATTACGCCTATAAGTGATATCGTAGGATATAGGACTTTTGCTTTCCGACTTACCTCACGTTCTGTGATTATCTCCAAGATCATCTATGGTGCCTCAAAGAGCACTGTTTCATTGTTTTCCATGGCTAGTATTCTTTGTGTACATGGACCACTTCTTCTTTATCCTTTCATCTGTTGATGGACATTTTGGTTGCTTCTCTGTCTTGTCTATTGTGAATAAGGCTGCAGTGCAGCTTTTGCAGCCCGAGTCTTCTTCATTCTGGTCTTCTCAGGTGAGAGGCCCATTGGTGCACCTGCTGGATTGAATGGTACCTCAATTTTTCCTTTTAAACGCAGCTCCTTTCTGTTCTCATTATTAGCATTTAACCCTTTTACATCTCACCAGCAGCTAGAGGGTACACAGTTCTCTAAAACCTCTTCAGCATTTATTATTTGTAGACTTTTTGCCAATGGTCATTCGACTGGTGTGAGTTGGAAACTTTTGTAGATTAGATTGCATGAGCCTAATACTTCCTGAGGTTGAGCTTTTATCCATTTTCCTTTCTTTAAAAAGAGAGTGAGTAAAACTAACCTCTGCATACTATCTTCTTGAAAATTTTGCCTGTTTTGATTTTTTTTATCCATTCCCTACCTCAACACAATTTTGAGGGCAGGTGTCCTTTACAGCCCTGAGTCCTTGTGAATGGTAAGTGACCATTAGCTTTGGGTTAAAAACTGCTCTTGCGGGAATCGGCCACAAGGCGGCAGCATTTCTCCTTTACCAAATCTGCTTACTAGGGCAACAGAGCCTTACTGGAAGTGGTGTTCTAGGTTGTAAATTAGAATGGAATGTGCGAGGACAAAGCCCTTTAAGTGTATGTCTCATTACTTCTTGTTGGTATTTTTAACTTAATTTTTATTTTTTATCACAGCAAACTTGATTACAATGTTTTGTTTGTTCTAGGTGTGCAAGATGGGGTTCTTTCACACATATACATATATCTATTCTTCTTTAGATCCTTTTCCCATGTAGGTTATGACACAGTGTTTAGTAGTCTTCTCTTGGTATTCCGTAGGTCTTTGGTGATTATATATTTCACAGGTGTTTGTATCTCTCTGTTAACCTCAATACGGTAATGTATCCAATCCTCACACCTTTCTATTTGGTGAACCATAAGTTTTTTTATTGATGGTATGATAGTGTTTCTCTGTGTAAATATCTTTGTTTGTATCATTTTTAGGTAACCCCTATATGTGATATGATAGGATATGTGTCTTTCGCTTTCTCACTTACTCCAAGTTGCGTGATTACTTCTAGACTCATCTATGGTGCTGCAAATGGCATTGTTTCATTTTTTCACTAGCTCATATTCCATCTGTACAGGTAGCAGTTCTTTTTTGTCCACCCATCTGTCGGTGGACTTTTTGGTTACTTCCATATCTTGGCTATTGTAACACTATGCAATGCCGATTTGCGTGGCTGTGTCCTTCCAATTCTGTCTTCTTAGTTTATAGGTCCAGGAATAGGTCTGCTGGATCTTATGGTTCCTCAATGTTTACCATTTAAAGGCACCTCTGTTCTGTTCTCCTTAGTGGCTCTTTTCAGGTTACGTCCCACTTAAAGTGGAGCGTATATATATCTTCCCAGCACCTTCAGCATTTATTCTTTGTAGTTTTTGCTGATGGTTATTCTGAGTGGTGTGAGCTCATACCAGTTTGTGGATGAATTTGCATGTGTCTCATAATGTGTAGAAATTGAGCTTTAAGACATGTCCTTTTTATTTTTCCAGCTGTGATTAGAGCTTATTTCTTCAAAGTGTTTTCTTAAAGTATGTGTCACCATTTGAAATATTTTGGCCATTATCTCCCTCAAGACATTTTGAGGGCAGGTTTCATTTACAGCCCTGCAGTACTTGTTCATATGAAGTGACCATTAGCTCAGGCTTTAAACCTGCTTTTGCAGGTAACGGCCAGAGAGCGGCTGCCTTTCTACGTTCCCCATGTTGGTACTAGGGAAACAGACCTATCGGCCAGTGGTGTTCTTCCGTTATAAATTAGAGTGCAATGTGCCCGGATAAACCCACAAATGTTGATGTCTCCTTGCTTTTGTTTGTTTTTAAATTGAATTTATATTTATTATTAGAGTAATATAACATTGTGTACGTGGACCACTTCTTCTTGGTGCATTCCTCAGTTGATGGACATTTTCATTGCTTCCAAGTGCTGGCTATGGTAAATCTTGCTGGCGTACAGGTTTGCCAGCCTGTGACTTTTTGATTCTCATTTCCTCAGGTGATAGGCCAAGCAGTGGTTGTGATTGATTGACTGGTAGCTCAATGTTTCCCTTTTCAAAGCACCTACACTGTGTTTTCATTAGTGGCTCTTACATGCCCCCCCTTACAACCGAGGGTACGCATTTCTCCACACTCCCTTCACCATTGATTTTTTGCAGCATTTTTCCTAATGGCCATTCTGACTGCTGTGAGCTGATAGGTTTTTGTAATATGGGTATGCATGTCATTAAAATTCTTAAAATTCATCATATTCCTACGCCTTTTTCTTTTCTCTTAAAAGAAAAAACCGTGAGTACAATATAGCTCTTGAAATTGTCGTCTTCGAAGGTTGCCCTCTTCTGAATTTTTGGGTCGATTTTTGACCCCAGAAATTTTCTGGAGGGCAGGTGCCATTTACAGAACTGCAAGTTGGTGAAAATTTAGTGACATTTTGCAGTGGGTTCAAAGCTACTGTTGTGGGAAACGGCCACAAGGAGGTAGCATTTCTCCTCTCCCCAATCTGGGTACTAAGGCAGCAGAGCCTGTCTGGAAGTCATTGTCCTAGGTTGCAAATTAGAATGGAATTTGCCAGGAGAAATCCCCATAAGTTTATGTCTCATTACTTCTTCTTGGTTTCTAAAATTTTTTTTAATCTGGGTAAAGTTTAGAATACTGTTTGTCCTAGGTGTACACAATCTGGTTCATTTGTACATTATGTATGTCTATTAATGTACAGATCCTCTTCCCATGTAAAATATTAGTGTTCCGTCGCCCTCCCTTGCTATATGTTTGGTATTTTTGATACATGTATATACTATGTATTTGTATATGTATAGGAACACTAATCTTCATTTCTCAATTTCCCTCCTCCTTTCCTTTTCGATGAGCATAGTTTGTTTTCTAAGCCTGAGAGTGTCTTTCTCTTTGGAAATATGTTCATCTGTGTCAGTTATTAGATAATGCCATAAGTGATAATATAGGATATAGGGATTTTGCTTTCTGACCTACTTCATGTTTTGTGATTATCTCCAGGCTCATGTATGGTGCCTCAAAGAGCAGTGCTTCAATGTTTTCCATGGCTAATATTCCATTGTGTACATGGACCACTTCTTCTTGGTGCATTCCTCTGTTGATGGACATTTTCGTTGCTTCCAAGCGTTGCCTATGGTAAATACTGCTGGAGTGCAGGATTGCCAGCCTGTGATTTTTGATTTTCATTTGCTCAGGTGATAGACCCAGCAGTGGGTATGATTGATTGACTGGTATGGTAGCTCAACGTTTACCTTTTCAAGGAACCTCAATTGTGCTTTCATTAGTGGCTCTTACCACGTCCCCCTTAGAATCGAGGGTACGCATTTCTCCACAATCACGTCAGCATTTATTGTTTGCAGCATTTTTGTTGATGGCCATTCTGACTGGTGTGAGCTGATAGGTTTTTGTAATTTGGGTTTACATGTCTGTAAACATTCCTACAATTCATCATTTTTCCACGCCTTTTTCTTTTCTGTTAAAAGAAAAAAGAAAAAAAGTGTGAGTATAATATATCTCTTCAAATTTTCTTTTTGGAAGGTTGCACTCTAGAATTTTTTGGGTCGATTTTCGACCTCACTATTTTTTGGAGGGCCGGTGTCATTTACAGACCTGCAATTGGTGAATATTTAGTGACCTTTTGCAGGGGGTTCAAAGCTGCTGTTGTGGGAAACGGCCACAAGAATGCAGCATTTCTCCATTCCCAAATCTGGGTACTAGGGCAGCAGAGCCTTTCTGGAAGTCGTTTGCCTAGGTTTTAAATTTGGATGGAATGTGCCAGGAAAACCCCCCATAAGTTTATGTCTCATTACTCCTAGTTCGTTGTTTTAATTTTTTCAATTGGGGTAATGGTTAGAATGTTGCTTGTCCAAGGTGTACACACTCTAGTTCATCTACATATTCTATATACCTATTTATGTAGAGATCCTCTTCCCGTGTAAATTATTACAGAGTGTTCCATAATCCTTCCTTGCTATATGGTCGGTCTTTTTGATATATGTATATAATATGTATTTGTATACATATGGTAACGCTAATCTTCATTTATCCATTCCCCCCACCTTTCCTTTTAGATAAGAATAGTTCTTTTTTAATAAGTCTGTGATTGACTTTCTCTGTGGAAATATGTTCATTTGTTTCAGTTATTAGATAACGCCTATAAGTGATATCATAGGATATAGGACTTTTGCTTTCCGACTTACCTCATGTTCTGTGATTATCTCCAAGATCATCTATTGTGCCTCAAAGAGCAGTTTTCCAATGTTTTCCATGGCTGGTTTTCATTGTGTACATGGACCATTTCTTCTTTATCCTTTCATCTGTTGATGGACATTTTGGTTGCTTCACTGTCTTGTCTATTGTGAATAAGGCTGCAGTGCAGATTTCGCAGCCCGGGATTTCTTCATTCTGGTCTTCTCAGGTGAGAGGCCCATTGGTGCACCTGCTGGATTGACTGGTACCTCAATTTTTCCTTTTAAACGCAGCTCTTTCCTGTTCTCATTATTAGCGTTTAACCCTTTTACATCTCACCAGCACCTAGAGGGTACACAGTTCTCTAAAACCTATTCAGCATTTATTGTTTGTAGACTTTTTGCCAATAGTCAGTCCACTGGTGTGAGTTGAAAACTTTTTGTAGATTAGATTGCATGAGTCTAATACTTCCTGAGGTTGAGCTTTTAACCATTTTCCTTTCTTTAAAAAGAGTGAGTAAAACTTACCTCTTCATACTATCTTCGTGAAAATTTTGCCTGTTTTGAATTTTTTTATCCATTCCCTACCTCAGCACAATTTTGAGGGCAGGTGTCCTTTACAGCCCTGAGTCCTTGTGAATGGTAAATGACCATTAGCTGTGGGTTAAATGCTGCCCTTCTGGGAATCGGCCACAAGGCGGCAGCATTTCTCCTTTACCAAATCTGGTTACTAGGGCAACAGAGCCTTACTGGAAGTGGTGTTCTAGGTTGTAAATTAGAATGGCATGTGCGAGGAAAACGCCCTTTAAGTGTATGTCTCATTACTTCTTGTTGGTATTTTTAACTTAATTTTTATTTTTTATCACAGCAAACTTGATTACAATGTTTTGTTTGTTCTAGGTGTGCAAGATGGGGTTCTTTCACACATATACATATATCTATTCTTCTTTAGATCCTTTTCCCATGTAGGTTATGACACAGTGTTTAGTAGTCTTCTCTTGGTATTGCGTAGGTCTTTGGTGATTATATATTTCACAGGTGTTTGTATCTCTCTGTTAACCTCAATACGGTAATGTATCCAATCCTCACACCTTTCTATTTGGTGAACCATAAGTTTTTTTATTGATGGTATGATAGTGTTTCTCTGTGTAAATATCTTTGTTTGTATCATTTTTTAGGTAACCCCTATATGTGATATGATAGGATATGTGTCTTTCGCTTTCTCACTTACTCCAAGTTGCGTGATTACTTCTAGACTCATCTATGGTGCTGCAAATGGCATTGTTTCATTTTTTCACTAGCTCATATTCCATCTGTACAGGTAGCAGTTCTTTTTTGTCCACCCATCTGTCGGTGGACTTTTTGGTTACTTCCATATCTTGGCTATTGTAACACTATGCAATGCCGATTTGCGTGGCTGTGTCCTTCCAATTCTGTCTTCTTAGTTTATAGGTCCAGGAATAGGTCTGCTGGATCTTATGGTTCCTCAATGTTTACCATTTAAAGGCACCTCTGTTCTGTTCTCCTTAGTGGCTCTTTTCAGGTTACGTCCCACTTAAAGTGGAGCGTATATATATCTTCCCAGCACCTTCAGCATTTATTCTTTGTAGTTTTTGCTGATGGTTATTCTGAGTGGTGTGAGCTCATACCAGTTTGTGGATGAATTTGCATGTGTCTCATAATGTGTAGAAATTGAGCTTTAAGACATGTCCTTTTTATTTTTCCAGCTGTGATTAGAGCTTATTTCTTCAAAGTGTTTTCTTAAAGTATGTGTCACCATTTGAAATATTTTGGCCATTATCTCCCTCAAGACATTTTGAGGGCAGGTTTCATTTACAGCCCTGCAGTACTTGTTCATATGAAGTGACCATTAGCTCAGGCTTTAAACCTGCTTTTGCAGGTAACGGCCAGAGAGCGGCTGCCTTTCTACGTTCCCCATGTTGGTACTAGGGAAACAGACCTATCGGCCAGTGGTGTTCTTCCGTTATAAATTAGAGTGCAATGTGCCCGGATAAACCCACAAATGTTGATGTCTCCTTGCTTTTGTTTGTTTTTAAATTGAATTTATATTTATTATTAGAGTAATATAACATTGTGTACGTGGACCACTTCTTCTTGGTGCATTCCTCAGTTGATGGACATTTTCATTGCTTCCAAGTGCTGGCTATGGTAAATCTTGCTGGCGTACAGGTTTGCCAGCCTGTGACTTTTTGATTCTCATTTCCTCAGGTGATAGGCCAAGCAGTGGTTGTGATTGATTGACTGGTAGCTCAATGTTTCCCTTTTCAAAGCACCTACACTGTGTTTTCATTAGTGGCTCTTACATGCCCCCCCTTACAACCGAGGGTACGCATTTCTCCACACTCCCTTCACCATTGATTTTTTGCAGCATTTTTCCTAATGGCCATTCTGACTGCTGTGAGCTGATAGGTTTTTGTAATATGGGTATGCATGTCATTAAAATTCTTAAAATTCATCATATTCCTACGCCTTTTTCTTTTCTCTTAAAAGAAAAAACCGTGAGTACAATATAGCTCTTGAAATTGTCGTCTTCGAAGGTTGCCCTCTTCTGAATTTTTGGGTCGATTTTTGACCCCAGAAATTTTCTGGAGGGCAGGTGCCATTTACAGAACTGCAAGTTGGTGAAAATTTAGTGACATTTTGCAGTGGGTTCAAAGCTACTGTTGTGGGAAACGGCCACAAGGAGGTAGCATTTCTCCTCTCCCCAATCTGGGTACTAAGGCAGCAGAGCCTGTCTGGAAGTCATTGTCCTAGGTTGCAAATTAGAATGGAATTTGCCAGGAGAAATCCCCATAAGTTTATGTCTCATTACTTCTTCTTGGTTTCTAAAATTTTTTTTAATCTGGGTAAAGTTTAGAATACTGTTTGTCCTAGGTGTACACAATCTGGTTCATTTGTACATTATGTATGTCTATTAATGTACAGATCCTCTTCCCATGTAAAATATTAGTGTTCCGTCGCCCTCCCTTGCTATATGTTTGGTATTTTTGATACATGTATATACTATGTATTTGTATATGTATAGGAACACTAATCTTCATTTCTCAATTTCCCTCCTCCTTTCCTTTTCGATGAGCATAGTTTGTTTTCTAAGCCTGAGAGTGTCTTTCTCTTTGGAAATATGTTCATCTGTGTCAGTTATTAGATAATGCCATAAGTGATAATATAGGATATAGGGATTTTGCTTTCTGACCTACTTCATGTTTTGTGATTATCTCCAGGCTCATGTATGGTGCCTCAAAGAGCAGTGCTTCAATGTTTTCCATGGCTAATATTCCATTGTGTACATGGACCACTTCTTCTTGGTGCATTCCTCTGTTGATGGACATTTTCGTTGCTTCCAAGCGTTGCCTATGGTAAATACTGCTGGAGTGCAGGATTGCCAGCCTGTGATTTTTGATTTTCATTTGCTCAGGTGATAGACCCAGCAGTGGGTATGATTGATTGACTGGTATGGTAGCTCAACGTTTACCTTTTCAAGGAACCTCAATTGTGCTTTCATTAGTGGCTCTTACCACGTCCCCCTTAGAATCGAGGGTACGCATTTCTCCACAATCACGTCAGCATTTATTGTTTGCAGCATTTTTGTTGATGGCCATTCTGACTGGTGTGAGCTGATAGGTTTTTGTAATTTGGGTTTACATGTCTGTAAACATTCCTACAATTCATCATTTTTCCACGCCTTTTTCTTTTCTGTTAAAAGAAAAAAGAAAAAAAGTGTGAGTATAATATATCTCTTCAAATTTTCTTTTTGGAAGGTTGCACTCTAGAATTTTTTGGGTCGATTTTCGACCTCACTATTTTTTGGAGGGCCGGTGTCATTTACAGACCTGCAATTGGTGAATATTTAGTGACCTTTTGCAGGGGGTTCAAAGCTGCTGTTGTGGGAAACGGCCACAAGAATGCAGCATTTCTCCATTCCCAAATCTGGGTACTAGGGCAGCAGAGCCTTTCTGGAAGTCGTTTGCCTAGGTTTTAAATTTGGATGGAATGTGCCAGGAAAACCCCCCATAAGTTTATGTCTCATTACTCCTAGTTCGTTGTTTTAATTTTTTCAATTGGGGTAATGGTTAGAATGTTGCTTGTCCAAGGTGTACACACTCTAGTTCATCTACATATTCTATATACCTATTTATGTAGAGATCCTCTTCCCGTGTAAATTATTACAGAGTGTTCCATAATCCTTCCTTGCTATATGGTCGGTCTTTTTGATATATGTATATAATATGTATTTGTATACATATGGTAACGCTAATCTTCATTTATCCATTCCCCCCACCTTTCCTTTTAGATAAGAATAGTTCTTTTTTAATAAGTCTGTGATTGACTTTCTCTGTGGAAATATGTTCATTTGTTTCAGTTATTAGATAACGCCTATAAGTGATATCATAGGATATAGGACTTTTGCTTTCCGACTTACCTCATGTTCTGTGATTATCTCCAAGATCATCTATTGTGCCTCAAAGAGCAGTTTTCCAATGTTTTCCATGGCTGGTTTTCATTGTGTACATGGACCATTTCTTCTTTATCCTTTCATCTGTTGATGGACATTTTGGTTGCTTCACTGTCTTGTCTATTGTGAATAAGGCTGCAGTGCAGATTTCGCAGCCCGGGATTTCTTCATTCTGGTCTTCTCAGGTGAGAGGCCCATTGGTGCACCTGCTGGATTGACTGGTACCTCAATTTTTCCTTTTAAACGCAGCTCTTTCCTGTTCTCATTATTAGCGTTTAACCCTTTTACATCTCACCAGCACCTAGAGGGTACACAGTTCTCTAAAACCTATTCAGCATTTATTGTTTGTAGACTTTTTGCCAATAGTCAGTCCACTGGTGTGAGTTGAAAACTTTTTGTAGATTAGATTGCATGAGTCTAATACTTCCTGAGGTTGAGCTTTTAACCATTTTCCTTTCTTTAAAAAGAGTGAGTAAAACTTACCTCTTCATACTATCTTCGTGAAAATTTTGCCTGTTTTGAATTTTTTTATCCATTCCCTACCTCAGCACAATTTTGAGGGCAGGTGTCCTTTACAGCCCTGAGTCCTTGTGAATGGTAAATGACCATTAGCTGTGGGTTAAATGCTGCCCTTCTGGGAATCGGCCACAAGGCGGCAGCATTTCTCCTTTACCAAATCTGGTTACTAGGGCAACAGAGCCTTACTGGAAGTGGTGTTCTAGGTTGTAAATTAGAATGGCATGTGCGAGGAAAACGCCCTTTAAGTGTATGTCTCATTACTTCTTGTTGGTATTTTTAACTTAATTTTTATTTTTTATCACAGCAAACTTGATTACAATGTTTTGTTTGTTCTAGGTGTGCAAGATGGGGTTCTTTCACACATATACATATATCTATTCTTCTTTAGATCCTTTTCCCATGTAGGTTATGACACAGTGTTTAGTAGTCTTCTCTTGGTATTGCGTAGGTCTTTGGTGATTATATATTTCACAGGTGTTTGTATCTCTCTGTTAACCTCAATACGGTAATGTATCCAATCCTCACACCTTTCTATTTGGTGAACCATAAGTTTTTTTATTGATGGTATGATAGTGTTTCTCTGTGTAAATATCTTTGTTTGTATCATTTTTTAGGTAACCCCTATATGTGATATGATAGGATATGTGTCTTTCGCTTTCTCACTTACTCCAAGTTGCGTGATTACTTCTAGACTCATCTATGGTGCTGCAAATGGCATTGTTTCATTTTTTCACTAGCTCATATTCCATCTGTACAGGTAGCAGTTCTTTTTTGTCCACCCATCTGTCGGTGGACTTTTTGGTTACTTCCATATCTTGGCTATTGTAACACTATGCAATGCCGATTTGCGTGGCTGTGTCCTTCCAATTCTGTCTTCTTAGTTTATAGGTCCAGGAATAGGTCTGCTGGATCTTATGGTTCCTCAATGTTTACCATTTAAAGGCACCTCTGTTCTGTTCTCCTTAGTGGCTCTTTTCAGGTTACGTCCCACTTAAAGTGGAGCGTATGTATATCTTCCCAGCACCTTCAGCATTTATTCTTTGTAGTTTTTGCTGATGGTTATTCTGAGTGGTGTGAGCTCATACCAGTTTGTGGATGAATTTGCATGTGTCTCATAATGTGTAGAAATTGAGCTTTAAGACATGTCCTTTTTATTTTTCCAGCTGTGATTAGAGCTTATTTCTTCAAAGTGTTTTCTTAAAGTATGTGTCACCATTTGAAATATTTTGGCCATTATCTCCCTCAAGACATTTTGAGGGCAGGTTTCATTTACAGCCCTGCAGTACTTGTTCATATGAAGTGACCATTAGCTCAGGCTTTAAACCTGCTTTTGCAGGTAACGGCCAGAGAGCGGCTGCCTTTCTACGTTCCCCATGTTGGTACTAGGGAAACAGACCTATCGGCCAGTGGTGTTCTTCCGTTATAAATTAGAGTGCAATGTGCCCGGATAAACCCACAAATGTTGATGTCTCCTTGCTTTTGTTTGTTTTTAAATTGAATTTATATTTATTATTAGAGTAATATAACATTGTGTACGTGGACCACTTCTTCTTGGTGCATTCCTCAGTTGATGGACATTTTCATTGCTTCCAAGTGCTGGCTATGGTAAATCTTGCTGGCGTACAGGTTTGCCAGCCTGTGACTTTTTGATTCTCATTTCCTCAGGTGATAGGCCAAGCAGTGGTTGTGATTGATTGACTGGTAGCTCAATGTTTCCCTTTTCAAAGCACCTACACTGTGTTTTCATTAGTGGCTCTTACATGCCCCCCCTTACAACCGAGGGTACGCATTTCTCCACACTCCCTTCACCATTGATTTTTTGCAGCATTTTTCCTAATGGCCATTCTGACTGCTGTGAGCTGATAGGTTTTTGTAATATGGGTATGCATGTCATTAAAATTCTTAAAATTCATCATATTCCTACGCCTTTTTCTTTTCTCTTAAAAGAAAAAACCGTGAGTACAATATAGCTCTTGAACTTGTCGTCTTCGAAGGTTGCCCTCTTCTGAATTTTTTGGTTGATTTTTGACCCCAGAAATTTTCTGGAAGTCAGGTGCCATTTACAGAACTGCAAGTTGGTGAAAATTTAGTGACCGTTTGCAGTGGGTTCAAAGCTGCTGTTGTGGGAAACGGACACAAGGAGGTAGCATTTCTCCATTCCCCAATCTGGGTACTAGGGCAGCAGAGCCTTTCTGGAAGTCATTGTCCTAGGTTGTAAATTAGAATGGAATTTGCCAGGAGAAAACCCCATAAGTTTATGTCTCATTACTTCTTCTTGGTTTTTAAAATGTTTTTAATCTGGGTAAAGCTTAGAATATTGTTTATCCTAGGTGTACACAATCTGGTTCATTTGTACATTATGTATGTCTATTAATGTACAGATCCTCTTCCCATGTGAAATATTACAGTGTTCCATCGACCTCCCTTGCTATATGTTCGGTCTTTTTGATACGTATATATAATATGTATTTGTATATGTATAGTAACACTAATCTTCATTTCTCAATTTCCCCCTTCTTTCCTTTTGGATGAGCATAGTTTGTTTTCTAAGCCTGTGAGTGTCTTTCTCTTTGGAAATATGTTCCTCTGTGTCAGTTATAAGATAATGCCATAAGTGATAATATAGGATATATGTCTTTTGCTTTCCAACCTACTCCCTGTTTTGTGATTATCTCCAGGGTCATGTATGGTGCCTCAAAGAGCAGTGCTTCAATGTTTTCCATGGCTAATATTCCATTGTGTACATGGACCACTTCTTCTTGGTGCATTCCTCTGTTGATGGACATTTTCGTTGCTTCCAAGCGTTGCCTATGGTAAATACTGCTGGAGTGCAGGATTGCCAGCCTGTGATTTTTGATTTTCATTTTCTCAGGTGATAGACCCAGCAGTGGGTATGATTGATTGACTGGTATGGTAGCTCAACGTTTACCTTTTCAAGGCACCTCAATTGTGCTTTCATTAGTGGCTCTTACCAAGTCCCACTTAGAATCGAGGGTATGCATTTCTCCACAATCACGTCAGCATTTATTGTTTGCAGCATTTTTGTTGATGGCCATTCTGACTGCTGTGAGCTGATAGGTTTTTGGAATTTGGGTTTACATGTCTGTAAAAATTCCTACAATTCGTCATTTCTCCACGGCTTTTCCTTTTCTGTTAAAAGAAAAAAGAAAAAAAGTGTTATTATAATATACCTCTTCAAATTTTGTTTTTTGGAAGGTTGCACTCTAGAATTTTTTGGTCGATTTTTGACCTCAGTATTTTTTGGTGGGCAGGTGTCATTTACAGAACAGCAATGGGTGAATATTTAGTGACCTTTTGCAGTGGGTTTAAAGCTGCTCTTGTGGGAAATGGCCACAAGGATGCAGCATTTCTCCATTCCCAAATCTGGGTACTAGGGCAGCAGAGCCGTTCTGGAAGTCGTTTGACTAGGTTGTAAGTTTGAATGGAATGTGCCAGGAAAACCCCCCTTAAGTTTATGTCTCATTACTCCTAATTCGTTGTTTTAATTTTTTCATTTGGGGTAATGTTTAGAATGTTGCTTGTCCAAGGTGTACACACTCTGGTTCATCTACATATTCTATATACCTATTTATGTAGAGATCCTCTTCCCTTGTAAATTATTACAGAGTGTTTCGAAAACCTTCCTTGCAATATGGTCGGTCTATTTGATATATGTATATAATATATATTTGTATACATATGGTAACGCTAATCTTCATTTATCCATTCCCCCCACCTTTCCTTTTAGATACGCGTAGTATTTTTTTTAATAAGTCTTTGATTGACTTTCTCTGTGGAAATATGTTCATTTGTGTCAGTTATTAGATTACGCCTATAAGTGATATCGTAGGATATAGGACTTTTGCTTTCCGACTTACCTCACGTTCTGTGATTATCTCCAAGATCATCTATGGTGCCTCAAAGAGCACTGTTTCATTGTTTTCCATGGCTAGTATTCTTTGTGTACATGGACCACTTCTTCTTTATCCTTTCATCTGTTGATGGACATTTTGGTTGCTTCTCTGTCTTGTCTATTGTGAATAAGGCTGCAGTGCAGCTTTTGCAGCCCGAGTCTTCTTCATTCTGGTCTTCTCAGGTGAGAGGCCCATTGGTGCACCTGCTGGATTGAATGGTACCTCAATTTTTCCTTTTAAACGCAGCTCCTTTCTGTTCTCATTATTAGCATTTAACCCTTTTACATCTCACCAGCAGCTAGAGGGTACACAGTTCTCTAAAACCTCTTCAGCATTTATTATTTGTAGACTTTTTGCCAATGGTCATTCGACTGGTGTGAGTTGGAAACTTTTGTAGATTAGATTGCATGAGCCTAATACTTCCTGAGGTTGAGCTTTTATCCATTTTCCTTTCTTTAAAAAGAGAGTGAGTAAAACTAACCTCTGCATACTATCTTCTTGAAAATTTTGCCTGTTTTGATTTTTTTTATCCATTCCCTACCTCAACACAATTTTGAGGGCAGGTGTCCTTTACAGCCCTGAGTCCTTGTGAATGGTAAGTGACCATTAGCTTTGGGTTAAAAACTGCTCTTGCGGGAATCGGCCACAAGGCGGCAGCATTTCTCCTTTACCAAATCTGCTTACTAGGGCAACAGAGCCTTACTGGAAGTGGTGTTCTAGGTTGTAAATTAGAATGGAATGTGCGAGGACAAAGCCCTTTAAGTGTATGTCTCATTACTTCTTGTTGGTATTTTTAACTTAATTTTTATTTTTTATCACAGCAAACTTGATTACAATGTTTTGTTTGTTCTAGGTGTGCAAGATGGGGTTCTTTCACACATATACATATATCTATTCTTCTTTAGATCCTTTTCCCATGTAGGTTATGACACAGTGTTTAGTAGTCTTCTCTTGGTATTGCGTAGGTCTTTGGTGATTATATATTTCACAGGTGTTTGTATCTCTCTGTTAACCTCAATACGGTAATGTATCCAATCCTCACACCTTTCTATTTGGTGAACCATAAGTTTTTTTATTGATGGTATGATAGTGTTTCTCTGTGTAAATATCTTTGTTTGTATCATTTTTTAGGTAACCCCTATATGTGATATGATAGGATATGTGTCTTTCGCTTTCTCACTTACTCCAAGTTGCGTGATTACTTCTAGACTCATCTATGGTGCTGCAAATGGCATTGTTTCATTTTTTCACTAGCTCATATTCCATCTGTACAGGTAGCAGTTCTTTTTTGTCCACCCATCTGTCGGTGGACTTTTTGGTTACTTCCATATCTTGGCTATTGTAACACTATGCAATGCCGATTTGCGTGGCTGTGTCCTTCCAATTCTGTCTTCTTAGTTTATAGGTCCAGGAATAGGTCTGCTGGATCTTATGGTTCCTCAATGTTTACCATTTAAAGGCACCTCTGTTCTGTTCTCCTTAGTGGCTCTTTTCAGGTTACGTCCCACTTAAAGTGGAGCGTATGTATATCTTCCCAGCACCTTCAGCATTTATTCTTTGTAGTTTTTGCTGATGGTTATTCTGAGTGGTGTGAGCTCATACCAGTTTGTGGATGAATTTGCATGTGTCTCATAATGTGTAGAAATTGAGCTTTAAGACATGTCCTTTTTATTTTTCCAGCTGTGATTAGAGCTTATTTCTTCAAAGTGTTTTCTTAAAGTATGTGTCACCATTTGAAATATTTTGGCCATTATCTCCCTCAAGACATTTTGAGGGCAGGTTTCATTTACAGCCCTGCAGTACTTGTTCATATGAAGTGACCATTAGCTCAGGCTTTAAACCTGCTTTTGCAGGTAACGGCCAGAGAGCGGCTGCCTTTCTACGTTCCCCATGTTGGTACTAGGGAAACAGACCTATCGGCCAGTGGTGTTCTTCCGTTATAAATTAGAGTGCAATGTGCCCGGATAAACCCACAAATGTTGATGTCTCCTTGCTTTTGTTTGTTTTTAAATTGAATTTATATTTATTATTAGAGTAATATAACATTGTGTACGTGGACCACTTCTTCTTGGTGCATTCCTCAGTTGATGGACATTTTCATTGCTTCCAAGTGCTGGCTATGGTAAATCTTGCTGGCGTACAGGTTTGCCAGCCTGTGACTTTTTGATTCTCATTTCCTCAGGTGATAGGCCAAGCAGTGGTTGTGATTGATTGACTGGTAGCTCAATGTTTCCCTTTTCAAAGCACCTACACTGTGTTTTCATTAGTGGCTCTTACATGCCCCCCCTTACAACCGAGGGTACGCATTTCTCCACACTCCCTTCACCATTGATTTTTTGCAGCATTTTTCCTAATGGCCATTCTGACTGCTGTGAGCTGATAGGTTTTTGTAATATGGGTATGCATGTCATTAAAATTCTTAAAATTCATCATATTCCTACGCCTTTTTCTTTTCTCTTAAAAGAAAAAACCGTGAGTACAATATAGCTCTTGAAATTGTCGTCTTCGAAGGTTGCCCTCTTCTGAATTTTTGGGTCGATTTTTGACCCCAGAAATTTTCTGGAGGGCAGGTGCCATTTACAGAACTGCAAGTTGGTGAAAATTTAGTGACATTTTGCAGTGGGTTCAAAGCTACTGTTGTGGGAAACGGCCACAAGGAGGTAGCATTTATCCTCTCCCCAATCTGGGTACTAAGGCAGCAGAGCCTGTCTGGAAGTCATTGTCCTAGGTTGCAAATTAGAATGGAATTTGCCAGGAGAAATCCCCATAAGTTTATGTCTCATTACTTCTTCTTGGTTTCTAAAATTTTTTTTAATCTGGGTAAAGTTTAGAATACTGTTTGTCCTAGGTGTACACAATCTGGTTCATTTGTACATTATGTATGTCTATTAATGTACAGATCCTCTTCCCATGTAAAATATTAGTGTTCCGTCGCCCTCCCTTGCTATATGTTTGGTATTTTTGATACATGTATATACTATGTATTTGTATATGTATAGGAACACTAATCTTCATTTCTCAATTTCCCTCCTCCTTTCCTTTTCGATGAGCATAGTTTGTTTTCTAAGCCTGAGAGTGTCTTTCTCTTTGGAAATATGTTCATCTGTGTCAGTTATTAGATAATGCCATAAGTGATAATATAGGATATAGGGATTTTGCTTTCTGACCTACTTCATGTTTTGTGATTATCTCCAGGCTCATGTATGGTGCCTCAAAGAGCAGTGCTTCAATGTTTTCCATGGCTAATATTCCATTGTGTACATGGACCACTTCTTCTTGGTGCATTCCTCTGTTGATGGACATTTTCGTTGCTTCCAAGTGTTGCCTATGGTAAATATTGCTGGAGTGCAGGATTGCCAGCCTGTGATTTTTGATTTTCATTTGCTCAGGTGATAGACCCAGCAGTGGGTATGATTGATTGACTGGTATGGTAGCTCAACGTTTACCTTTTCAAGGAACCTCAATTGTGCTTTCATTAGTGGCTCTTACCACGTCCCCCTTAGAATCGAGGGTACGCATTTCTCCACAATCACGTCAGCATTTATTGTTTGCAGCATTTTTGTTGATGGCCATTCTGACTGGTGTGAGCTGATAGGTTTTTGTAATTTGGGTTTACATGTCTGTAAACATTCCTACAATTCATCATTTTTCCACGCCTTTTTCTTTTCTGTTAAAAGAAAAAAGAAAAAAAGTGTGAGTATAATATATCTCTTCAAATTTTCTTTTTGGAAGGTTGCACTCTAGAATTTTTTGGGTCGATTTTCGACCTCACTATTTTTTGGAGGGCCGGTGTCATTTACAGACCTGCAATTGGTGAATATTTAGTGACCTTTTGCAGGGGGTTCAAAGCTGCTGTTGTGGGAAACGGCCACAAGAATGCAGCATTTCTCCATTCCCAAATCTGGGTACTAGGGCAGCAGAGCCTTTCTGGAAGTTGTTTGCCTAGGTTTTAAATTTGGATGGAATGTGCCAGGAAAACCCCCCATAAGTTTATGTCTCATTACTCCTAGTTCGTTGTTTTAATTTTTTCAATTGGGGTAATGGTTAGAATGTTGCTTGTCCAAGGTGTACACACTCTAGTTCATCTACATATTCTATATACCTATTTATGTAGAGATCCTCTTCCCGTGTAAATTATTACAGAGTGTTCCATAATCCTTCCTTGCTATATGGTCGGTCTTTTTGATATATGTATATAATATGTATTTGTATACATATGGTAACGCTAATCTTCATTTATCCATTCCCCCCACCTTTCCTTTTAGATAAGAATAGTTCTTTTTTAATAAGTCTGTGATTGACTTTCTCTGTGGAAATATGTTCATTTGTTTCAGTTATTAGATAACGCCTATAAGTGATATCATAGGATATAGGACTTTTGCTTTCCGACATACCTCATGTTCTGTGATTATCTCCAAGATCATCTATTGTGCCTCAAAGAGCAGTTTTCCAATGTTTTCCATGGCTGGTTTTCATTGTGTACATGGACCATTTCTTCTTTATCCTTTCATCTGTTGATGGACATTTTGGTTGCTTCACTGTCTTGTCTATTGTGAATAAGGCTGCAGTGCAGATTTCGCAGCCCGGGATTTCTTCATTCTGGTCTTCTCAGGTGAGAGGCCCATTGGTGCACCTGCTGGATTGACTGGTACCTCAATTTTTCCTTTTAAACGCAGCTCTTTCCTGTTCTCATTATTAGCGTTTAACCCTTTTACATCTCACCAGCACCTAGAGGGTACACAGTTCTCTAAAACCTATTCAGCATTTATTGTTTGTAGACTTTTTGCCAATAGTCAGTCCACTGGTGTGAGTTGAAAACTTTTTGTAGATTAGATTGCATGAGTCTAATACTTCCTGAGGTTGAGCTTTTAACCATTTTCCTTTCTTTAAAAAGAGTGAGTAAAACTTACCTCTTCATACTATCTTCGTGAAAATTTTGCCTGTTTTGAATTTTTTTATCCATTCCCTACCTCAGCACAATTTTGAGGGCAGGTGTCCTTTACAGCCCTGAGTCCTTGTGAATGGTAAATGACCATTAGCTGTGGGTTAAATGCTGCCCTTCTGGGAATCGGCCACAAGGCGGCAGCATTTCTCCTTTACCAAATCTGGTTACTAGGGCAACAGAGCCTTACTGGAAGTGGTGTTCTAGGTTGTAAATTAGAATGGCATGTGCGAGGAAAACGCCCTTTAAGTGTATGTCTCATTACTTCTTGTTGGTATTTTTAACTTAATTTTTATTTTTTATCACAGCAAACTTGATTACAATGTTTTGTTTGTTCTAGGTGTGCAAGATGGGGTTCTTTCACACATATACATATATCTATTCTTCTTTAGATCCTTTTCCCATGTAGGTTATGACACAGTGTTTAGTAGTCTTCTCTTGGTATTGCGTAGGTCTTTGGTGATTATATATTTCACAGGTGTTTGTATCTCTCTGTTAACCTCAATACGGTAATGTATCCAATCCTCACACCTTTCTATTTGGTGAACCATAAGTTTTTTTATTGATGGTATGATAGTGTTTCTCTGTGTAAATATCTTTGTTTGTATCATTTTTTAGGTAACCCCTATATGTGATATGATAGGATATGTGTCTTTCGCTTTCTCACTTACTCCAAGTTGCGTGATTACTTCTAGACTCATCTATGGTGCTGCAAATGGCATTGTTTCATTTTTTCACTAGCTCATATTCCATCTGTACAGGTAGCAGTTCTTTTTTGTCCACCCATCTGTCGGTGGACTTTTTGGTTACTTCCATATCTTGGCTATTGTAACACTATGCAATGCCGATTTGCGTGGCTGTGTCCTTCCAATTCTGTCTTCTTAGTTTATAGGTCCAGGAATAGGTCTGCTGGATCTTATGGTTCCTCAATGTTTACCATTTAAAGGCATCTCTGTTCTGTTCTCCTTAGTGGCTCTTTTCAGGTTACGTCCCACTTAAAGTGGAGCGTATGTATATCTTCCCAGCACCTTCAGCATTTATTCTTTGTAGTTTTTGCTGATGGTTATTCTGAGTGGTGTGAGCTCATACCAGTTTGTGGATGAATTTGCATGTGTCTCATAATGTGTAGAAATTGAGCTTTAAGACATGTCCTTTTTATTTTTCCAGCTGTGATTAGAGCTTATTTCTTCAAAGTGTTTTCTTAAAGTATGTGTCACCATTTGAAATATTTTGGCCATTATCTCCCTCAAGACATTTTGAGGGCAGGTTTCATTTACAGCCCTGCAGTACTTGTTCATATGAAGTGACCATTAGCTCAGGCTTTAAACCTGCTTTTGCAGGTAACGGCCAGAGAGCGGCTGCCTTTCTACGTTCCCCATGTTGGTACTAGGGAAACAGACCTATCGGCCAGTGGTGTTCTTCCGTTATAAATTAGAGTGCAATGTGCCCGGATAAACCCACAAATGTTGATGTCTCCTTGCTTTTGTTTGTTTTTAAATTGAATTTATATTTATTATTAGAGTAATATAACATTGTGTACGTGGACCACTTCTTCTTGGTGCATTCCTCAGTTGATGGACATTTTCATTGCTTCCAAGTGCTGGCTATGGTAAATCTTGCTGGCGTACAGGTTTGCCAGCCTGTGACTTTTTGATTCTCATTTCCTCAGGTGATAGGCCAAGCAGTGGTTGTGATTGATTGACTGGTAGCTCAATGTTTCCCTTTTCAAAGCACCTACACTGTGTTTTCATTAGTGGCTCTTACATGCCCCCCCTTACAACCGAGGGTACGCATTTCTCCACACTCCCTTCACCATTGATTTTTTGCAGCATTTTTCCTAATGGCCATTCTGACTGCTGTGAGCTGATAGGTTTTTGTAATATGGGTATGCATGTCATTAAAATTCTTAAAATTCATCATATTCCTACGCCTTTTTCTTTTCTCTTAAAAGAAAAAACCGTGAGTACAATATAGCTCTTGAAATTGTCATCTTCGAAGGTTGCCCTCTTCTGAATTTTTTGGTTGATTTTTGACCCCAGAAATTTTCTGGAAGTCAGGTGCCATTTACAGAACTGCAAGTTGGTGAAAATTTAGTGACCGTTTGCAGTGGGTTCAAAGCTGCTGTTGTGGGAAACGGACACAAGGAGGTAGCATTTCTCCATTCCCCAATCTGGGTACTAGGGCAGCAGAGCCTTTCTGGAAGTCATTGTCCTAGGTTGTAAATTAGAATGGAATTTGCCAGGAGAAAACCCCATAAGTTTATGTCTCATTACTTCTTCTTGGTTTTTAAAATGTTTTTAATCTGGGTAAAGCTTAGAATATTGTTTATCCTAGGTGTACACAATCTGGTTCATTTGTACATTATGTATTTCTATTAATGTACAGATCCTCTTCCCATGTGAAATATTACAGTGTTCCATCGACCTCCCTTGCTATATGTTCGGTCTTTTTGATACGTATATATAATATGTATTTGTATATGTATAGTAACACTAATCTTCATTTCTCAATTTCCCCCTTCTTTCCTTTTGGATGAGCATAGTTTGTTTTCTAAGCCTGTGAGTGTCTTTCTCTTTGGAAATATGTTCCTCTGTGTCAGTTATAAGATAATGCCATAAGTGATAATATAGGATATATGTCTTTTGCTTTCCAACCTACTTCCTGTTTTGTGATTATCTCCAGGGTCATGTATGGTGCCTCAAAGAGCAGTGCTTCAATGTTTTCCATGGCTAATATTCCATTGTGTACATGGACCACTTCTTCTTGGTGCATTCCTCTGTTGATGGACATTTTCGTTGCTTCCAAGCGTTGCCTATGGTAAATACTGCTGGAGTGCAGGATTGCCAGCCTGTGATTTTTGATTTTCATTTTCTCAGGTGATAGACCCAGCAGTGGGTATGATTGATTGACTGGTATGGTAGCTCAACGTTTACCTTTTCAAGGCACCTCAATTGTGCTTTCATTAGTGGCTCTTACCAAGTCCCACTTAGAATCGAGGGTATGCATTTCTCCACAATCACGTCAGCATTTATTGTTTGCAGCATTTTTGTTGATGGCCATTCTGACTGCTGTGAGCTGATAGGTTTTTGGAATTTGGGTTTACATGTCTGTAAAAATTCCTACAATTCGTCATTTCTCCACGGCTTTTCCTTTTCTGTTAAAAGAAAAAAGAAAAAAAGTGTTATTATAATATACCTCTTCAAATTTTGTTTTTTGGAAGGTTGCACTCTAGAATTTTTTGGTCGATTTTTGACCTCAGTATTTTTTGGTGGGCAGGTGTCATTTACAGAACAGCAATGGGTGAATATTTAGTGACCTTTTGCAGTGGGTTTAAAGCTGCTCTTGTGGGAAATGGCCACAAGGATGCAGCATTTCTCCATTCCCAAATCTGGGTACTAGGGCAGCAGAGCCGTTCTGGAAGTCGTTTGACTAGGTTGTAAGTTTGAATGGAATGTGCCAGGAAAACCCCCCTTAAGTTTATGTCTCATTACTCCTAATTCGTTGTTTTAATTTTTTCATTTGGGGTAATGTTTAGAATGTTGCTTGTCCAAGGTGTACACACTCTGGTTCATCTACATATTCTATATACCTATTTATGTAGAGATCCTCTTCCCTTGTAAATTATTACAGAGTGTTTCGAAAACCTTCCTTGCAATATGGTCGGTCTATTTGATATATGTATATAATATATATTTGTATACATATGGTAACGCTAATCTTCATTTATCCATTCCCCCCACCTTTCCTTTTAGATACGCGTAGTATTTTTTTTAATAAGTCTTTGATTGACTTTCTCTGTGGAAATATGTTCATTTGTGTCAGTTATTAGATTACGCCTATAAGTGATATCGTAGGATATAGGACTTTTGCTTTCCGACTTACCTCACGTTCTGTGATTATCTCCAAGATCATCTATGGTGCCTCAAAGAGCACTGTTTCATTGTTTTCCATGGCTAGTATTCTTTGTGTACATGGACCACTTCTTCTTTATCCTTTCATCTGTTGATGGACATTTTGGTTGCTTCTCTGTCTTGTCTATTGTGAATAAGGCTGCAGTGCAGCTTTTGCAGCCCGAGTCTTCTTCATTCTGGTCTTCTCAGGTGAGAGGCCCATTGGTGCACCTGCTGGATTGAATGGTACCTCAATTTTTCCTTTTAAACGCAGCTCCTTTCTGTTCTCATTATTAGCATTTAACCCTTTTACATCTCACCAGCAGCTAGAGGGTACACAGTTCTCTAAAACCTCTTCAGCATTTATTATTTGTAGACTTTTTGCCAATGGTCATTCGACTGGTGTGAGTTGGAAACTTTTGTAGATTAGATTGCATGAGCCTAATACTTCCTGAGGTTGAGCTTTTATCCATTTTCCTTTCTTTAAAAAGAGAGTGAGTAAAACTAACCTCTGCATACTATCTTCTTGAAAATTTTGCCTGTTTTGATTTTTTTTATCCATTCCCTACCTCAACACAATTTTGAGGGCAGGTGTCCTTTACAGCCCTGAGTCCTTGTGAATGGTAAGTGACCATTAGCTTTGGGTTAAAAACTGCTCTTGCGGGAATCGGCCACAAGGCGGCAGCATTTCTCCTTTACCAAATCTGCTTACTAGGGCAACAGAGCCTTACTGGAAGTGGTGTTCTAGGTTGTAAATTAGAATGGAATGTGCGAGGACAAAGCCCTTTAAGTGTATGTCTCATTACTTCTTGTTGGTATTTTTAACTTAATTTTTATTTTTTATCACAGCAAACTTGATTACAATGTTTTGTTTGTTCTAGGTGTGCAAGATGGGGTTCTTTCACACATATACATATATCTATTCTTCTTTAGATCCTTTTCCCATGTAGGTTATGACACAGTGTTTAGTAGTCTTCTCTTGGTATTGCGTAGGTCTTTGGTGATTATATATTTCACAGGTGTTTGTATCTCTCTGTTAACCTCAATACGGTAATGTATCCAATCCTCACACCTTTCTATTTGGTGAACCATAAGTTTTTTTATTGATGGTATGATAGTGTTTCTCTGTGTAAATATCTTTGTTTGTATCATTTTTTAGGTAACCCCTATATGTGATATGATAGGATATGTGTCTTTCGCTTTCTCACTTACTCCAAGTTGCGTGATTACTTCTAGACTCATCTATGGTGCTGCAAATGGCATTGTTTCATTTTTTCACTAGCTCATATTCCATCTGTACAGGTAGCAGTTCTTTTTTGTCCACCCATCTGTCGGTGGACTTTTTGGTTACTTCCATATCTTGGCTATTGTAACACTATGCAATGCCGATTTGCGTGGCTGTGTCCTTCCAATTCTGTCTTCTTAGTTTATAGGTCCAGGAATAGGTCTGCTGGATCTTATGGTTCCTCAATGTTTACCATTTAAAGGCACCTCTGTTCTGTTCTCCTTAGTGGCTCTTTTCAGGTTACGTCCCACTTAAAGTGGAGCGTATGTATATCTTCCCAGCACCTTCAGCATTTATTCTTTGTAGTTTTTGCTGATGGTTATTCTGAGTGGTGTGAGCTCATACCAGTTTGTGGATGAATTTGCATGTGTCTCATAATGTGTAGAAATTGAGCTTTAAGACATGTCCTTTTTATTTTTCCAGCTGTGATTAGAGCTTATTTCTTCAAAGTGTTTTCTTAAAGTATGTGTCACCATTTGAAATATTTTGGCCATTATCTCCCTCAAGACATTTTGAGGGCAGGTTTCATTTACAGCCCTGCAGTACTTGTTCATATGAAGTGACCATTAGCTCAGGCTTTAAACCTGCTTTTGCAGGTAACGGCCAGAGAGTGGCTGCCTTTCTACGTTCCCCATGTTGGTACTAGGGAAACAGACCTATCGGCCAGTGGTGTTCTTCCGTTATAAATTAGAGTGCAATGTGCCCGGATAAACCCACAAATGTTGATGTCTCCTTGCTTTTGTTTGTTTTTAAATTGAATTTATATTTATTATTAGAGTAATATAACATTGTGTACGTGGACCACTTCTTCTTGGTGCATTCCTCAGTTGATGGACATTTTCATTGCTTCCAAGTGCTGGCTATGGTAAATCTTGCTGGCGTACAGGTTTGCCAGCCTGTGACTTTTTGATTCTCATTTCCTCAGGTGATAGGCCAAGCAGTGGTTGTGATTGATTGACTGGTAGCTCAATGTTTCCCTTTTCAAAGCACCTACACTGTGTTTTCATTAGTGGCTCTTACATGCCCCCCCTTACAACCGAGGGTACGCATTTCTCCACACTCCCTTCACCATTGATTTTTTGCAGCATTTTTCCTAATGGCCATTCTGACTGCTGTGAGCTGATAGGTTTTTGTAATATGGGTATGCATGTCATTAAAATTCTTAAAATTCATCATATTCCTACGCCTTTTTCTTTTCTCTTAAAAGAAAAAACCGTGAGTACAATATAGCTCTTGAACTTGTCGTCTTCGAAGGTTGCCCTCTTCTGAATTTTTTGGTTGATTTTTGACCCCAGAAATTTTCTGGAAGTCAGGTGCCATTTACAGAACTGCAAGTTGGTGAAAATTTATTGACCGTTTGCAGTGGGTTCAAAGCTGCTGTTGTGGGAAACGGACACAAGGAGGTAGCATTTCTCCATTCCCCAATCTGGGTACTAGGGCAGCAGAGCCTTTCTGGAAGTCATTGTCCTAGGTTGTAAATTAGAATGGAATTTGCCAGGAGAAAACCCCATAAGTTTATGTCTCATTACTTCTTCTTGGTTTTTAAAATGTTTTTAATCTGGGTAAAGCTTAGAATATTGTTTATCCTAGGTGTACACAATCTGGTTCATTTGTACATTATGTATGTCTATTAATGTACAGATCCTCTTCCCATGTGAAATATTACAGTGTTCCATCGACCTCCCTTGCTATATGTTCGGTCTTTTTGATACGTATATATAATATGTATTTGTATATGTATAGTAACACTAATCTTCATTTCTCAATTTCCCCCTTCTTTCCTTTTGGATGAGCATAGTTTGTTTTCTAAGCCTGTGAGTGTCTTTCTCTTTGGAAATATGTTCCTCTGTGTCAGTTATAAGATAATGCCATAAGTGATAATATAGGATATATGTCTTTTGCTTTCCAACCTACTTCCTGTTTTGTGATTATCTCCAGGGTCATGTATGGTGCCTCAAAGAGCAGTGCTTCAATGTTTTCCATGGCTAATATTCCATTGTGTACATGGACCACTTCTTCTTGGTGCATTCCTCTGTTGATGGACATTTTCGTTGCTTCCAAGCGTTGCCTATGGTAAATACTGCTGGAGTGCAGGATTGCCAGCCTGTGATTTTTGATTTTCATTTTCTCAGGTGATAGACCCAGCAGTGGGTATGATTGATTGACTGGTATGGTAGCTCAACGTTTACCTTTTCAAGGCACCTCAATTGTGCTTTCATTAGTGGCTCTTACCAAGTCCCACTTAGAATCGAGGGTATGCATTTCTCCACAATCACGTCAGCATTTATTGTTTGCAGCATTTTTGTTGATGGCCATTCTGACTGCTGTGAGCTGATAGGTTTTTGGAATTTGGGTTTACATGTCTGTAAAAATTCCTACAATTCGTCATTTCTCCACGGCTTTTCCTTTTCTGTTAAAAGAAAAAAGAAAAAAAGTGTTATTATAATATACCTCTTCAAATTTTGTTTTTTGGAAGGTTGCACTCTAGAATTTTTTGGTCGATTTTTGACCTCAGTATTTTTTGGTGGGCAGGTGTCATTTACAGAACAGCAATGGGTGAATATTTAGTGACCTTTTGCAGTGGGTTTAAAGCTGCTCTTGTGGGAAATGGCCACAAGGATGCAGCATTTCTCCATTCCCAAATCTGGGTACTAGGGCAGCAGAGCCGTTCTGGAAGTCGTTTGACTAGGTTGTAAGTTTGAATGGAATGTGCCAGGAAAACCCCCCTTAAGTTTATGTCTCATTACTCCTAATTCGTTGTTTTAATTTTTTCATTTGGGGTAATGTTTAGAATGTTGCTTGTCCAAGGTGTACACACTCTGGTTCATCTACATATTCTATATACCTATTTATGTAGAGATCCTCTTCCCTTGTAAATTATTACAGAGTGTTTCGAAAACCTTCCTTGCAATATGGTCGGTCTATTTGATATATGTATATAATATATATTTGTATACATATGGTAACGCTAATCTTCATTTATCCATTCCCCCCACCTTTCCTTTTAGATACGCGTAGTATTTTTTTTAATAAGTCTTTGATTGACTTTCTCTGTGGAAATATGTTCATTTGTGTCAGTTATTAGATTACGCCTATAAGTGATATCGTAGGATATAGGACTTTTGCTTTCCGACTTACCTCACGTTCTGTGATTATCTCCAAGATCATCTATGGTGCCTCAAAGAGCACTGTTTCATTGTTTTCCATGGCTAGTATTCTTTGTGTACATGGACCACTTCTTCTTTATCCTTTCATCTGTTGATGGACATTTTGGTTGCTTCTCTGTCTTGTCTATTGTGAATAAGGCTGCAGTGCAGCTTTTGCAGCCCGAGTCTTCTTCATTCTGGTCTTCTCAGGTGAGAGGCCCATTGGTGCACCTGCTGGATTGAATGGTACCTCAATTTTTCCTTTTAAACGCAGCTCCTTTCTGTTCTCATTATTAGCATTTAACCCTTTTACATCTCACCAGCAGCTAGAGGGTACACAGTTCTCTAAAACCTCTTCAGCATTTATTATTTGTAGACTTTTTGCCAATGGTCATTCGACTGGTGTGAGTTGGAAACTTTTGTAGATTAGATTGCATGAGCCTAATACTTCCTGAGGTTGAGCTTTTATCCATTTTCCTTTCTTTAAAAAGAGAGTGAGTAAAACTAACCTCTGCATACTATCTTCTTGAAAATTTTGCCTGTTTTGATTTTTTTTATCCATTCCCTACCTCAACACAATTTTGAGGGCAGGTGTCCTTTACAGCCCTGAGTCCTTGTGAATGGTAAGTGACCATTAGCTTTTGGTTAAAAACTGCTCTTGCGGGAATCGGCCACAAGGCGGCAGCATTTCTCCTTTACCAAATCTGCTTACTAGGGCAACAGAGCCTTACTGGAAGTGGTGTTCTAGGTTGTAAATTAGAATGGAATGTGCGAGGACAAAGCCCTTTAAGTGTATGTCTCATTACTTCTTGTTGGTATTTTTAACTTAATTTTTATTTTTTATCACAGCAAACTTGATTACAATGTTTTGTTTGTTCTAGGTGTGCAAGATGGGGTTCTTTCACACATATACATATATCTATTCTTCTTTAGATCCTTTTCCCATGTAGGTTATGACACAGTGTTTAGTAGTCTTCTCTTGGTATTGCGTAGGTCTTTGGTGATTATATATTTCACAGGTGTTTGTATCTCTCTGTTAACCTCAATACGGTAATGTATCCAATCCTCACACCTTTCTATTTGGTGAACCATAAGTTTTTTTATTGATGGTATGATAGTGTTTCTCTGTGTAAATATCTTTGTTTGTATCATTTTTTAGGTAACCCCTATATGTGATATGATAGGATATGTGTCTTTCGCTTTCTCACTTACTCCAAGTTGCGTGATTACTTCTAGACTCATCTATGGTGCTGCAAATGGCATTGTTTCATTTTTTCACTAGCTCATATTCCATCTGTACAGGTAGCAGTTCTTTTTTGTCCACCCATCTGTCGGTGGACTTTTTGGTTACTTCCATATCTTGGCTATTGTAACACTATGCAATGCCGATTTGCGTGGCTGTGTCCTTCCAATTCTGTCTTCTTAGTTTATAGGTCCAGGAATAGGTCTGCTGGATCTTATGGTTCCTCAATGTTTACCATTTAAAGGCACCTCTGTTCTGTTCTCCTTAGTGGCTCTTTTCAGGTTACGTCCCACTTAAAGTGGAGCGTATGTATATCTTCCCAGCACCTTCAGCATTTATTCTTTGTAGTTTTTGCTGATGGTTATTCTGAGTGGTGTGAGCTCATACCAGTTTGTGGATGAATTTGCATGTGTCTCATAATGTGTAGAAATTGAGCTTTAAGACATGTCCTTTTTATTTTTCCAGCTGTGATTAGAGCTTATTTCTTCAAAGTGTTTTCTTAAAGTATGTGTCACCATTTGAAATATTTTGGCCATTATCTCCCTCAAGACATTTTGAGGGCAGGTTTCATTTACAGCCCTGCAGTACTTGTTCATATGAAGTGACCATTAGCTCAGGCTTTAAACCTGCTTTTGCAGGTAACGGCCAGAGAGCGGCTGCCTTTCTACGTTCCCCATGTTGGTACTAGGGAAACAGACCTATCGGCCAGTGGTGTTCTTCCGTTATAAATTAGAGTGCAATGTGCCCGGATAAACCCACAAATGTTGATGTCTCCTTGCTTTTGTTTGTTTTTAAATTGAATTTATATTTATTATTAGAGTAATATAACATTGTGTACGTGGACCACTTCTTCTTGGTGCATTCCTCAGTTGATGGACATTTTCATTGCTTCCAAGTGCTGGCTATGGTAAATCTTGCTGGCGTACAGGTTTGCCAGCCTGTGACTTTTTGATTCTCATTTCCTCAGGTGATAGGCCAAGCAGTGGTTGTGATTGATTGACTGGTAGCTCAATGTTTCCCTTTTCAAAGCACCTACACTGTGTTTTCATTAGTGGCTCTTACATGCCCCCCCTTACAACCGAGGGTACGCATTTCTCCACACTCCCTTCACCATTGATTTTTTGCAGCATTTTTCCTAATGGCCATTCTGACTGCTGTGAGCTGATAGGTTTTTGTAATATGGGTATGCATGTCATTAAAATTCTTAAAATTCATCATATTCCTACGCCTTTTTCTTTTCTCTTAAAAGAAAAAACCGTGAGTACAATATAGCTCTTGAAATTGTCGTCTTCGAAGGTTGCCCTCTTCTGAATTTTTGGGTCGATTTTTGACCCCAGAAATTTTCTGGAGGGCAGGTGCCATTTACAGAACTGCAAGTTGGTGAAAATTTAGTGACATTTTGCAGTGGGTTCAAAGCTACTGTTGTGGGAAACGGCCACAAGGAAGTAGCATTTCTCCTCTCCCCAATCTGGGTACTAAGGCAGCAGAGCCTGTCTGGAAGTCATTGTCCTAGGTTGCAAATTAGAATGGAATTTGCCAGGAGAAATCCCCATAAGTTTATGTCTCATTACTTCTTCTTGGTTTCTAAAATTTTTTTTAATCTGGGTAAAGTTTAGAATACTGTTTGTCCTAGGTGTACACAATCTGGTTCATTTGTACATTATGTATGTCTATTAATGTACAGATCTTCTTCCCATGTAAAATATTAGTGTTCCGTCGCCCTCCCTTGCTATATGTTTGGTATTTTTGATACATGTATATACTATGTATTTGTATATGTATAGGAACACTAATCTTCATTTCTCAATTTCCCTCCTCCTTTCCTTTTCGATGAGCATAGTTTGTTTTCTAAGCCTGAGAGTGTCTTTCTCTTTGGAAATATGTTCATCTGTGTCAGTTATTAGATAATGCCATAAGTGATAATATAGGATATAGGGCTTTTGCTTTCTGACCTACTTCATGTTTTGTGATTATCTCCAGGCTCATGTATGGTGCCTCAAAGAGCAGTGCTTCAATGTTTTCCATGGCTAATATTCCATTGTGTACATGGACCACTTCTTCTTGGTGCATTCCTCTGTTGATGGACATTTTCGTTGCTTCCAAGTGTTGCCTATGGTAAATATTGCTGGAGTGCAGGATTGCCAGCCTGTGATTTTTGATTTTCATTTGCTCAGGTGATAGACCCAGCAGTGGGTATGATTGATTGACTGGTATGGTAGCTCAACGTTTACCTTTTCAAGGAACCTCAATTGTGCTTTCATTAGTGGCTCTTACCACGTCCCCCTTAGAATCGAGGGTACGCATTTCTCCACAATCACGTCAGCATTTATTGTTTGCAGCATTTTTGTTGATGGCCATTCTGACTGGTGTGAGCTGATAGGTTTTTGTAATTTGGGTTTACATGTCTGTAAACATTCCTACAATTCATCATTTTTCCACGCCTTTTTCTTTTCTGTTAAAAGAAAAAAGAAAAAAAGTGTGAGTATAATATATCTCTTCAAATTTTCTTTTTGGAAGGTTGCACTCTAGAATTTTTTGGGTCGATTTTCGACCTCACTATTTTTTGGAGGGCCGGTGTCATTTACAGACCTGCAATTGGTGAATATTTAGTGACCTTTTGCAGGGGGTTCAAAGCTGCTGTTGTGGGAAACGGCCACAAGAATGCAGCATTTCTCCATTCCCAAATCTGGGTACTAGGGCAGCAGAGCCTTTCTGGAAGTTGTTTGCCTAGGTTTTAAATTTGGATGGAATGTGCCAGGAAAACCCCCCATAAGTTTATGTCTCATTACTCCTAGTTCGTTGTTTTAATTTTTTCAATTGGGGTAATGGTTAGAATGTTGCTTGTCCAAGGTGTACACACTCTAGTTCATCTACATATTCTATATACCTATTTATGTAGAGATCCTCTTCCCGTGTAAATTATTACAGAGTGTTCCATAATCCTTCCTTGCTATATGGTCGGTCTTTTTGATATATGTATATAATATGTATTTGTATACATATGGTAACGCTAATCTTCATTTATCCATTCCCCCCACCTTTCCTTTTAGATAAGAATAGTTCTTTTTTAATAAGTCTGTGATTGACTTTCTCTGTGGAAATATGTTCATTTGTTTCAGTTATTAGATAACGCCTATAAGTGATATCATAGGATATAGGACTTTTGCTTTCCGACTTACCTCATGTTCTGTGATTATCTCCAAGATCATCTATTGTGCCTCAAAGAGCAGTTTTCCAATGTTTTCCATGGCTGGTTTTCATTGTGTACATGGACCATTTCTTCTTTATCCTTTCATCTGTTGATGGACATTTTGGTTGCTTCACTGTCTTGTCTATTGTGAATAAGGCTGCAGTGCAGATTTCGCAGCCCGGGATTTCTTCATTCTGGTCTTCTCAGGTGAGAGGCCCATTGGTGCACCTGCTGGATTGACTGGTACCTCAATTTTTCCTTTTAAACGCAGCTCTTTCCTGTTCTCATTATTAGCGTTTAACCCTTTTACATCTCACCAGCACCTAGAGGGTACACAGTTCTCTAAAACCTATTCAGCATTTATTGTTTGTAGACTTTTTGCCAATAGTCAGTCCACTGGTGTGAGTTGAAAACTTTTTGTAGATTAGATTGCATGAGTCTAATACTTCCTGAGGTTGAGCTTTTAACCATTTTCCTTTCTTTAAAAAGAGTGAGTAAAACTTACCTCTTCATACTATCTTCGTGAAAATTTTGCCTGTTTTGAATTTTTTTATCCATTCCCTACCTCAGCACAATTTTGAGGGCAGGTGTCCTTTACAGCCCTGAGTCCTTGTGAATGGTAAATGACCATTAGCTGTGGGTTAAATGCTGCCCTTCTGGGAATCGGCCACAAGGCGGCAGCATTTCTCCTTTACCAAATCTGGTTACTAGGGCAACAGACCCTTACTGGAAGTGGTGTTCTAGGTTGTAAATTAGAATGGCATGTGCGAGGAAAACGCCCTTTAAGTGTATGTCTCATTACTTCTTGTTGGTATTTTTAACTTAATTTTTATTTTTTATCACAGCAAACTTGATTACAATGTTTTGTTTGTTCTAGGTGTGCAAGATGGGGTTCTTTCACACATATACATATATCTATTCTTCTTTAGATCCTTTTCCCATGTAGGTTATGACACAGTGTTTAGTAGTCTTCTCTTGGTATTGCGTAGGTCTTTGGTGATTATATATTTCACAGGTGTTTGTATCTCTCTGTTAACCTCAATACGGTAATGTATCCAATCCTCACACCTTTCTATTTGGTGAACCATAAGTTTTTTTATTGATGGTATGATAGTGTTTCTCTGTGTAAATATCTTTGTTTGTATCATTTTTTAGGTAACCCCTATATGTGATATGATAGGATATGTGTCTTTCGCTTTCTCACTTACTCCAAGTTGCGTGATTACTTCTAGACTCATCTATGGTGCTGCAAATGGCATTGTTTCATTTTTTCACTAGCTCATATTCCATCTGTACAGGTAGCAGTTCTTTTTTGTCCACCCATCTGTCGGTGGACTTTTTGGTTACTTCCATATCTTGGCTATTGTAACACTATGCAATGCCGATTTGCGTGGCTGTGTCCTTCCAATTCTGTCTTCTTAGTTTATAGGTCCAGGAATAGGTCTGCTGGATCTTATGGTTCCTCAATGTTTACCATTTAAAGGCACCTCTGTTCTGTTCTCCTTAGTGGCTCTTTTCAGGTTACGTCCCACTTAAAGTGGAGCGTATGTATATCTTCCCAGCACCTTCAGCATTTATTCTTTGTAGTTTTTGCTGATGGTTATTCTGAGTGGTGTGAGCTCATACCAGTTTGTGGATGAATTTGCATGTGTCTCATAATGTGTAGAAATTGAGCTTTAAGACATGTCCTTTTTATTTTTCCAGCTGTGATTAGAGCTTATTTCTTCAAAGTGTTTTCTTAAAGTATGTGTCACCATTTGAAATATTTTGGCCATTATCTCCCTCAAGACATTTTGAGGGCAGGTTTCATTTACAGCCCTGCAGTACTTGTTCATATGAAGTGACCATTAGCTCAGGCTTTAAACCTGCTTTTGCAGGTAACGGCCAGAGAGCGGCTGCCTTTCTACGTTCCCCATGTTGGTACTAGGGAAACAGACCTATCGGCCAGTGGTGTTCTTCCGTTATAAATTAGAGTGCAATGTGCCCGGATAAACCCACAAATGTTGATGTCTCCTTGCTTTTGTTTGTTTTTAAATTGAATTTATATTTATTATTAGAGTAATATAACATTGTGTACGTGGACCACTTCTTCTTGGTGCATTCCTCAGTTGATGGACATTTTCATTGCTTCCAAGTGCTGGCTATGGTAAATCTTGCTGGCGTACAGGTTTGCCAGCCTGTGACTTTTTGATTCTCATTTCCTCAGGTGATAGGCCAAGCAGTGGTTGTGATTGATTGACTGGTAGCTCAATGTTTCCCTTTTCAAAGCACCTACACTGTGTTTTCATTAGTGGCTCTTACATGCCCCCCCTTACAACCGAGGGTACGCATTTCTCCACACTCCCTTCACCATTGATTTTTTGCAGCATTTTTCCTAATGGCCATTCTGACTGCTGTGAGCTGATAGGTTTTTGTAATATGGGTATGCATGTCATTAAAATTCTTAAAATTCATCATATTCCTACGCCTTTTTCTTTTCTCTTAAAAGAAAAAACCGTGAGTACAATATAGCTCTTGAAATTGTCGTCTTCGAAGGTTGCCCTCTTCTGAATTTTTTGGTTGATTTTTGACCCCAGAAATTTTCTGGAAGTCAGGTGCCATTTACAGAACTGCAAGTTGGTGAAAATTTAGTGACCGTTTGCAGTGGGTTCAAAGCTGCTGTTGTGGGAAACGGACACAAGGAGGTAGCATTTCTCCATTCCCCAATCTGGGTACTAGGGCAGCAGAGCCTTTCTGGAAGTCATTGTCCTAGGTTGTAAATTAGAATGGAATTTGCCAGGAGAAAACCCCATAAGTTTATGTCTCATTACTTCTTCTTGGTTTTTAAAATGTTTTTAATCTGGGTAAAGCTTAGAATATTGTTTATCCTAGGTGTACACAATCTGGTTCATTTGTACATTATGTATGTCTATTAATGTACAGATCCTCTTCCCATGTGAAATATTACAGTGTTCCATCGACCTCCCTTGCTATATGTTCGGTCTTTTTGATACGTATATATAATATGTATTTGTATATGTATAGTAACACTAATCTTCATTTCTCAATTTCCCCCTTCTTTCCTTTTGGATGAGCATAGTTTGTTTTCTAAGCCTGTGAGTGTCTTTCTCTTTGGAAATATGTTCCTCTGTGTCAGTTATAAGATAATGCCATAAGTGATAATATAGGATATATGTCTTTTGCTTTCCAACCTACTTCCTGTTTTGTGATTATCTCCAGGGTCATGTATGGTGCCTCAAAGAGCAGTGCTTCAATGTTTTCCATGGCTAATATTCCATTGTGTACATGGACCACTTCTTCTTGGTGCATTCCTCTGTTGATGGACATTTTCGTTGCTTCCAAGCGTTGCCTATGGTAAATACTGCTGGAGTGCAGGATTGCCAGCCTGTGATTTTTGATTTTCATTTTCTCAGGTGATAGACCCAGCAGTGGGTATGATTGATTGACTGGTATGGTAGCTCAACGTTTACCTTTTCAAGGCACCTCAATTGTGCTTTCATTAGTGGCTCTTACCAAGTCCCACTTAGAATCGAGGGTATGCATTTCTCCACAATCACGTCAGCATTTATTGTTTGCAGCATTTTTGTTGATGGCCATTCTGACTGCTGTGAGCTGATAGGTTTTTGGAATTTGGGTTTACATGTCTGTAAAAATTCCTACAATTCGTCATTTCTCCACGGCTTTTCCTTTTCTGTTAAAAGAAAAAAGAAAAAAAGTGTTATTATAATATACCTCTTCAAATTTTGTTTTTTGGAAGGTTGCACTCTAGAATTTTTTGGTCGATTTTTGACCTCAGTATTTTTTGGTGGGCAGGTGTCATTTACAGAACAGCAATGGGTGAATATTTAGTGACCTTTTGCAGTGGGTTTAAAGCTGCTCTTGTGGGAAATGGCCACAAGGATGCAGCATTTCTCCATTCCCAAATCTGGGTACTAGGGCAGCAGAGCCGTTCTGGAAGTCGTTTGACTAGGTTGTAAGTTTGAATGGAATGTGCCAGGAAAACCCCCCTTAAGTTTATGTCTCATTACTCCTAATTCGTTGTTTTAATTTTTTCATTTGGGGTAATGTTTAGAATGTTGCTTGTCCAAGGTGTACACACTCTGGTTCATCTACATATTCTATATACCTATTTATGTAGAGATCCTCTTCCCTTGTAAATTATTACAGAGTGTTTCGAAAACCTTCCTTGCAATATGGTCGGTCTATTTGATATATGTATATAATATATATTTGTATACATATGGTAACGCTAATCTTCATTTATCCATTCCCCCCACCTTTCCTTTTAGATACGCGTAGTATTTTTTTTAATAAGTCTTTGATTGACTTTCTCTGTGGAAATATGTTCATTTGTGTCAGTTATTAGATTACGCCTATAAGTGATATCGTAGGATATAGGACTTTTGCTTTCCGACTTACCTCACGTTCTGTGATTATCTCCAAGATCATCTATGGTGCCTCAAAGAGCACTGTTTCATTGTTTTCCATGGCTAGTATTCTTTGTGTACATGGACCACTTCTTCTTTATCCTTTCATCTGTTGATGGACATTTTGGTTGCTTCTCTGTCTTGTCTATTGTGAATAAGGCTGCAGTGCAGCTTTTGCAGCCCGAGTCTTCTTCATTCTGGTCTTCTCAGGTGAGAGGCCCATTGGTGCACCTGCTGGATTGAATGGTACCTCAATTTTTCCTTTTAAACGCAGCTCCTTTCTGTTCTCATTATTAGCATTTAACCCTTTTACATCTCACCAGCAGCTAGAGGGTACACAGTTCTCTAAAACCTCTTCAGCATTTATTATTTGTAGACTTTTTGCCAATGGTCATTCGACTGGTGTGAGTTGGAAACTTTTGTAGATTAGATTGCATGAGCCTAATACTTCCTGAGGTTGAGCTTTTATCCATTTTCCTTTCTTTAAAAAGAGAGTGAGTAAAACTAACCTCTGCATACTATCTTCTTGAAAATTTTGCCTGTTTTGATTTTTTTTATCCATTCCCTACCTCAACACAATTTTGAGGGCAGGTGTCCTTTACAGCCCTGAGTCCTTGTGAATGGTAAGTGACCATTAGCTTTGGGTTAAAAACTGCTCTTGCGGGAATCGGCCACAAGGCGGCAGCATTTCACCTTTACCAAATCTGCTTACTAGGGCAACAGAGCCTTACTGGAAGTGGTGTTCTAGGTTGTAAATTAGAATGGAATGTGCGAGGACAAAGCCCTTTAAGTGTATGTCTCATTACTTCTTGTTGGTATTTTTAACTTAATTTTTATTTTTTATCACAGCAAACTTGATTACAATGTTTTGTTTGTTCTAGGTGTGCAAGATGGGGTTCTTTCACACATATACATATATCTATTCTTCTTTAGATCCTTTTCCCATGTAGGTTATGACACAGTGTTTAGTAGTCTTCTCTTGGTATTGCGTAGGTCTTTGGTGATTATATATTTCACAGGTGTTTGTATCTCTCTGTTAACCTCAATACGGTAATGTATCCAATCCTCACACCTTTCTATTTGGTGAACCATAAGTTTTTTTATTGATGGTATGATAGTGTTTCTCTGTGTAAATATCTTTGTTTGTATCATTTTTTAGGTAACCCCTATATGTGATATGATAGGATATGTGTCTTTCGCTTTCTCACTTACTCCAAGTTGCGTGATTACTTCTAGACTCATCTATGGTGCTGCAAATGGCATTGTTTCATTTTTTCACTAGCTCATATTCCATCTGTACAGGTAGCAGTTCTTTTTTGTCCACCCATCTGTCGGTGGACTTTTTGGTTACTTCCATATCTTGGCTATTGTAACACTATGCAATGCCGATTTGCGTGGCTGTGTCCTTCCAATTCTGTCTTCTTAGTTTATAGGTCCAGGAATAGGTCTGCTGGATCTTATGGTTCCTCAATGTTTACCATTTAAAGGCACCTCTGTTCTGTTCTCCTTAGTGGCTCTTTTCAGGTTACGTCCCACTTAAAGTGGAGTGTATGTATATCTTCCCAGCACCTTCAGCATTTATTCTTTGTAGTTTTTGCTGATGGTTATTCTGAGTGGTGTGAGCTCATACCAGTTTGTGGATGAATTTGCATGTGTCTCATAATGTGTAGAAATTGAGCTTTAAGACATGTCCTTTTTATTTTTCCAGCTGTGATTAGAGCTTATTTCTTCAAAGTGTTTTCTTAAAGTATGTGTCACCATTTGAAATATTTTGGCCATTATCTCCCTCAAGACATTTTGAGGGCAGGTTTCATTTACAGCCCTGCAGTACTTGTTCATATGAAGTGACCATTAGCTCAGGCTTTAAACCTGCTTTTGCAGGTAACGGCCAGAGAGCGGCTGCCTTTCTACGTTCCCCATGTTGGTACTAGGGAAACAGACCTATCGGCCAGTGGTGTTCTTCCGTTATAAATTAGAGTGCAATGTGCCCGGATAAACCCACAAATGTTGATGTCTCCTTGCTTTTGTTTGTTTTTAAATTGAATTTATATTTATTATTAGAGTAATATAACATTGTGTACGTGGACCACTTCTTCTTGGTGCATTCCTCAGTTGATGGACATTTTCATTGCTTCCAAGTGCTGGCTATGGTAAATCTTGCTGGCGTACAGGTTTGCCAGCCTGTGACTTTTTGATTCTCATTTCCTCAGGTGATAGGCCAAGCAGTGGTTGTGATTGATTGACTGGTAGCTCAATGTTTCCCTTTTCAAAGCACCTACACTGTGTTTTCATTAGTGGCTCTTACATGCCCCCCCTTACAACCGAGGGTACGCATTTCTCCACACTCCCTTCACCATTGATTTTTTGCAGCATTTTTCCTAATGGCCATTCTGACTGCTGTGAGCTGATAGGTTTTTGTAATATGGGTATGCATGTCATTAAAATTCTTAAAATTCATCATATTCCTACGCCTTTTTCTTTTCTCTTAAAAGAAAAAACCGTGAGTACAATATAGCTCTTGAAATTGTCGTCTTCGAAGGTTGCCCTCTTCTGAATTTTTTGGTTGATTTTTGACCCCAGAAATTTTCTGGAAGTCAGGTGCCATTTACAGAACTGCAAGTTGGTGAAAATTTAGTGACCGTTTGCAGTGGGTTCAAAGCTGCTGTTGTGGGAAACGGACACAAGGAGGTAGCATTTCTCCATTCCCCAATCTGGGTACTAGGGCAGCAGAGCCTTTCTGGAAGTCATTGTCCTAGGTTGTAAATTAGAATGGAATTTGCCAGGAGAAAACCCCATAAGTTTATGTCTCATTACTTCTTCTTGGTTTTTAAAATGTTTTTAATCTGGGTAAAGCTTAGAATATTGTTTATCCTAGGTGTACACAATCTGGTTCATTTGTACATTATGTATGTCTATTAATGTACAGATCCTCTTCCCATGTGAAATATTACAGTGTTCCATCGACCTCCCTTGCTATATGTTCGGTCTTTTTGATACGTATATATAATATGTATTTGTATATGTATAGTAACACTAATCTTCATTTCTCAATTTCCCCCTTCTTTCCTTTTGGATGAGCATAGTTTGTTTTCTAAGCCTGTGAGTGTCTTTCTCTTTGGAAATATGTTCCTCTGTGTCAGTTATAAGATAATGCCATAAGTGATAATATAGGATATATGTCTTTTGCTTTCCAACCTACTTCCTGTTTTGTGATTATCTCCAGGGTCATGTATGGTGCCTCAAAGAGCAGTGCTTCAATGTTTTCCATGGCTAATATTCCATTGTGTACATGGACCCCTTCTTCTTGGTGCATTCCTCTGTTGATGGACATTTTCGTTGCTTCCAAGCGTTGCCTATGGTAAATACTGCTGGAGTGCAGGATTGCCAGCCTGTGATTTTTGATTTTCATTTTCTCAGGTGATAGACCCAGCAGTGGGTATGATTGATTGACTGGTATGGTAGCTCAACGTTTACCTTTTCAAGGCACCTCAATTGTGCTTTCATTAGTGGCTCTTACCAAGTCCCACTTAGAATCGAGGGTATGCATTTCTCCACAATCACGTCAGCATTTATTGTTTGCAGCATTTTTGTTGATGGCCATTCTGACTGCTGTGAGCTGATAGGTTTTTGGAATTTGGGTTTACATGTCTGTAAAAATTCCTACAATTCGTCATTTCTCCACGGCTTTTCCTTTTCTGTTAAAAGAAAAAAGAAAAAAAGTGTTATTATAATATACCTCTTCAAATTTTGTTTTTTGGAAGGTTGCACTCTAGAATTTTTTGGTCGATTTTTGACCTCAGTATTTTTTGGTGGGCAGGTGTCATTTACAGAACAGCAATGGGTGAATATTTAGTGACCTTTTGCAGTGGGTTTAAAGCTGCTCTTGTGGGAAATGGCCACAAGGATGCAGCATTTCTCCATTCCCAAATCTGGGTACTAGGGCAGCAGAGCCGTTCTGGAAGTCGTTTGACTAGGTTGTAAGTTTGAATGGAATGTGCCAGGAAAACCCCCCTTAAGTTTATGTCTCATTACTCCTAATTCGTTGTTTTAATTTTTTCATTTGGGGTAATGTTTAGAATGTTGCTTGTCCAAGGTGTACACACTCTGGTTCATCTACATATTCTATATACCTATTTATGTAGAGATCCTCTTCCCTTGTAAATTATTACAGAGTGTTTCGAAAACCTTCCTTGCAATATGGTCGGTCTATTTGATATATGTATATAATATATATTTGTATACATATGGTAACGCTAATCTTCATTTATCCATTCCCCCCACCTTTCCTTTTAGATACGCGTAGTATTTTTTTTAATAAGTCTTTGATTGACTTTCTCTGTGGAAATATGTTCATTTGTGTCAGTTATTAGATTACGCCTATAAGTGATATCGTAGGATATAGGACTTTTGCTTTCCGACTTACCTCACGTTCTGTGATTATCTCCAAGATCATCTATGGTGCCTCAAAGAGCACTGTTTCATTGTTTTCCATGGCTAGTATTCTTTGTGTACATGGACCACTTCTTCTTTATCCTTTCATCTGTTGATGGACATTTTGGTTGCTTCTCTGTCTTGTCTATTGTGAATAAGGCTGCAGTGCAGCTTTTGCAGCCCGAGTCTTCTTCATTCTGGTCTTCTCAGGTGAGAGGCCCATTGGTGCACCTGCTGGATTGAATGGTACCTCAATTTTTCCTTTTAAACGCAGCTCCTTTCTGTTCTCATTATTAGCATTTAACCCTTTTACATCTCACCAGCAGCTAGAGGGTACACAGTTCTCTAAAACCTCTTCAGCATTTATTATTTGTAGACTTTTTGCCAATGGTCATTCGACTGGTGTGAGTTGGAAACTTTTGTAGATTAGATTGCATGAGCCTAATACTTCCTGAGGTTGAGCTTTTATCCATTTTCCTTTCTTTAAAAAGAGAGTGAGTAAAACTAACCTCTGCATACTATCTTCTTGAAAATTTTGCCTGTTTTGATTTTTTTTATCCATTCCCTACCTCAACACAATTTTGAGGGCAGGTGTCCTTTACAGCCCTGAGTCCTTGTGAATGGTAAGTGACCATTAGCTTTGGGTTAAAAACTGCTCTTGCGGGAATCGGCCACAAGGCGGCAGCATTTCTCCTTTACCAAATCTGCTTACTAGGGCAACAGAGCCTTACTGGAAGTGGTGTTCTAGGTTGTAAATTAGAATGGAATGTGCGAGGACAAAGCCCTTTAAGTGTATGTCTCATTACTTCTTGTTGGTATTTTTAACTTAATTTTTATTTTTTATCACAGCAAACTTGATTACAATGTTTTGTTTGTTCTAGGTGTGCAAGATGGGGTTCTTTCACACATATACATATATCTATTCTTCTTTAGATCCTTTTCCCATGTAGGTTATGACACAGTGTTTAGTAGTCTTCTCTTGGTATTGCGTAGGTCTTTGGTGATTATATATTTCACAGGTGTTTGTATCTCTCTGTTAACCTCAATACGGTAATGTATCCAATCCTCACACCTTTCTATTTGGTGAACCATAAGTTTTTTTATTGATGGTATGATAGTGTTTCTCTGTGTAAATATCTTTGTTTGTATCATTTTTTAGGTAACCCCTATATGTGATATGATAGGATATGTGTCTTTCGCTTTCTCACTTACTCCAAGTTGCGTGATTACTTCTAGACTCATCTATGGTGCTGCAAATGGCATTGTTTCATTTTTTCACTAGCTCATATTCCATCTGTACAGGTAGCAGTTCTTTTTTGTCCACCCATCTGTCGGTGGACTTTTTGGTTACTTCCATATCTTGGCTATTGTAACACTATGCAATGCCGATTTGCGTGGCTGTGTCCTTCCAATTCTGTCTTCTTAGTTTATAGGTCCAGGAATAGGTCTGCTGGATCTTATGGTTCCTCAATGTTTACCATTTAAAGGCACCTCTGTTCTGTTCTCCTTAGTGGCTCTTTTCAGGTTACGTCCCACTTAAAGTGGAGCGTATGTATATCTTCCCAGCACCTTCAGCATTTATTCTTTGTAGTTTTTGCTGATGGTTATTCTGAGTGGTGTGAGCTCATACCAGTTTGTGGATGAATTTGCATGTGTCTCATAATGTGTAGAAATTGAGCTTTAAGACATGTCCTTTTTATTTTTCCAGCTGTGATTAGAGCTTATTTCTTCAAAGTGTTTTCTTAAAGTATGTGTCACCATTTGAAATATTTTGGCCATTATCTCCCTCAAGACATTTTGAGGGCAGGTTTCATTTACAGCCCTGCAGTACTTGTTCATATGAAGTGACCATTAGCTCAGGCTTTAAACCTGCTTTTGCAGGTAACGGCCAGAGAGCGGCTGCCTTTCTACGTTCCCCATGTTGGTACTAGGGAAACAGACCTATCGGCCAGTGGTGTTCTTCCGTTATAAATTAGAGTGCAATGTGCCCGGATAAACCCACAAATGTTGATGTCTCCTTGCTTTTGTTTGTTTTTAAATTGAATTTATATTTATTATTAGAGTAATATAACATTGTGTACGTGGACCACTTCTTCTTGGTGCATTCCTCAGTTGATGGACATTTTCATTGCTTCCAAGTGCTGGCTATGGTAAATCTTGCTGGCGTACAGGTTTGCCAGCCTGTGACTTTTTGATTCTCATTTCCTCAGGTGATAGGCCAAGCAGTGGTTGTGATTGATTGACTGGTAGCTCAATGTTTCCCTTTTCAAAGCACCTACACTGTGTTTTCATTAGTGGCTCTTACAGGCCCCCCCTTACAACCGAGGGTACGCATTTCTCCACACTCCCTTCACCATTGATTTTTTGCAGCATTTTTCCTAATGGCCATTCTGACTGCTGTGAGCTGATAGGTTTTTGTAATATGGGTATGCATGTCATTAAAATTCTTAAAATTCATCATATTCCTACGCCTTTTTCTTTTCTCTTAAAAGAAAAAACCGTGAGTACAATATAGCTCTTGAAATTGTCGTCTTCAAAGGTTGCCCTCTTCTGAATTTTTGGGTCGATTTTTGACCCCAGAAATTTTCTGGAGGGCAGGTGCCATTTACAGAACTGCAAGTTGGTGAAAATTTAGTGACATTTTGCAGTGGGTTCAAAGCTACTGTTGTGGGAAACGGCCACAAGGAGGTAGCATTTCTCCTCTCCCCAATCTGGGTACTAAGGCAGCAGAGCCTGTCTGGAAGTCATTGTCCTAGGTTGCAAATTAGAATGGAATTTGCCAGGAGAAATCCCCATAAGTTTATGTCTCATTACTTCTTCTTGGTTTCTAAAATTTTTTTTAATCTGGGTAAAGTTTAGAATACTGTTTGTCCTAGGTGTACACAATCTGGTTCATTTGTACATTATGTATGTCTATTAATGTACAGATCCTCTTCCCATGTAAAATATTAGTGTTCCGTCGCCCTCCCTTGCTATATGTTTGGTATTTTTAATACATGTATATACTATGTATTTGTATATGTATAGGAACACTAATCTTCATTTCTCAATTTCCCTCCTCCTTTCCTTTTCGATGAGCATAGTTTGTTTTCTAAGCCTGAGAGTGTCTTTCTCTTTGGAAATATGTTCATCTGTGTCAGTTATTAGATAATGCCATAAGTGATAATATAGGATATAGGGCTTTTGCTTTCTGACCTACTTCATGTTTTGTGATTATCTCCAGGCTCATGTATGGTGCCTCAAAGAGCAGTGCTTCAATGTTTTCCATGGCTAATATTCCATTGTGTACATGGACCACTTCTTCTTGGTGCATTCCTCTGTTGATGGACATTTTCGTTGCTTCCAAGTGTTGCCTATGGTAAATATTGCTGGAGTGCAGGATTGCCAGCCTGTGATTTTTGATTTTCATTTGCTCAGGTGATAGACCCAGCAGTGGGTATGATTGATTGACTGGTATGGTAGCTCAACGTTTACCTTTTCAAGGAACCTCAATTGTGCTTTCATTAGTGGCTCTTACCACGTCCCCCTTAGAATCGAGGGTACGCATTTCTCCACAATCACGTCAGCATTTATTGTTTGCAGCATTTTTGTTGATGGCCATTCTGACTGGTGTGAGCTGATAGGTTTTTGTAATTTGGGTTTACATGTCTGTAAACATTCCTACAATTCATCATTTTTCCACGCCTTTTTCTTTTCTGTTAAAAGAAAAAAGAAAAAAAGTGTGAGTATAATATATCTCTTCAAATTTTCTTTTTGGAAGGTTGCACTCTAGAATTTTTTGGGTCGATTTTCGACCTCACTATTTTTTGGAGGGCCGGTGTCATTTACAGACCTGCAATTGGTGAATATTTAGTGACCTTTTGCAGGGGGTTCAAAGCTGCTGTTGTGGGAAACGGCCACAAGAATGCAGCATTTCTCCATTCCCAAATCTGGGTACTAGGGCAGCAGAGCCTTTCTGGAAGTTGTTTGCCTAGGTTTTAAATTTGGATGGAATGTGCCAGGAAAACCCCCCATAAGTTTATGTCTCATTACTCCTAGTTCGTTGTTTTAATTTTTTCAATTGGGGTAATGGTTAGAATGTTGCTTGTCCAAGGTGTACACACTCTAGTTCATCTACATATTCTATATACCTATTTATGTAGAGATCCTCTTCCCGTGTAAATTATTACAGAGTGTTCCATAATCCTTCCTTGCTATATGGTCGGTCTTTTTGATATATGTATATAATATGTATTTGTATACATATGGTAACGCTAATCTTCATTTATCCATTCCCCCCACCTTTCCTTTTAGATAAGAATAGTTCTTTTTTAATAAGTCTGTGATTGACTTTCTCTGTGGAAATATGTTCATTTGTTTCAGTTATTAGATAACGCCTATAAGTGATATCATAGGATATAGGACTTTTGCTTTCCGACTTACCTCATGTTCTGTGATTATCTCCAAGATCATCTATTGTGCCTCAAAGAGCAGTTTTCCAATGTTTTCCATGGCTGGTTTTCATTGTGTACATGGACCATTTCTTCTTTATCCTTTCATCTGTTGATGGACATTTTGGTTGCTTCACTGTCTTGTCTATTGTGAATAAGGCTGCAGTGCAGATTTCGCAGCCCGGGATTTCTTCATTCTGGTCTTCTCAGGTGAGAGGCCCATTGGTGCACCTGCTGGATTGACTGGTACCTCAATTTTTCCTTTTAAACGCAGCTCTTTCCTGTTCTCATTATTAGCGTTTAACCCTTTTACATCTCACCAGCACCTAGAGGGTACACAGTTCTCTAAAACCTATTCAGCATTTATTGTTTGTAGACTTTTTGCCAATAGTCAGTCCACTGGTGTGAGTTGAAAACTTTTTGTAGATTAGATTGCATGAGTCTAATACTTCCTGAGGTTGAGCTTTTAACCATTTTCCTTTCTTTAAAAAGAGTGAGTAAAACTTACCTCTTCATACTATCTTCGTGAAAATTTTGCCTGTTTTGAATTTTTTTATCCATTCCCTACCTCAGCACAATTTTGAGGGCAGGTGTCCTTTACAGCCCTGAGTCCTTGTGAATGGTAAATGACCATTAGCTGTGGGTTAAATGCTGCCCTTCTGGGAATCGGCCACAAGGCGGCAGCATTTCTCCTTTACCAAATCTGGTTACTAGGGCAACAGAGCCTTACTGGAAGTGGTGTTCTAGGTTGTAAATTAGAATGGCATGTGCGAGGAAAACGCCCTTTAAGTGTATGTCTCATTACTTCTTGTTGGTATTTTTAACTTAATTTTTATTTTTTATCACAGCAAACTTGATTACAATGTTTTGTTTGTTCTAGGTGTGCAAGATGGGGTTCTTTCACACATATACATATATCTATTCTTCTTTAGATCCTTTTCCCATGTAGGTTATGACACAGTGTTTAGTAGTCTTCTCTTGGTATTGCGTAGGTCTTTGGTGATTATATATTTCACAGGTGTTTGTATCTCTCTGTTAACCTCAATACGGTAATGTATCCAATCCTCACACCTTTCTATTTGGTGAACCATAAGTTTTTTTATTGATGGTATGATAGTGTTTCTCTGTGTAAATATCTTTGTTTGTATCATTTTTTAGGTAACCCCTATATGTGATATGATAGGATATGTGTCTTTCGCTTTCTCACTTACTCCAAGTTGCGTGATTACTTCTAGACTCATCTATGGTGCTGCAAATGGCATTGTTTCATTTTTTCACTAGCTCATATTCCATCTGTACAGGTAGCAGTTCTTTTTTGTCCACCCATCTGTCGGTGGACTTTTTGGTTACTTCCATATCTTGGCTATTGTAACACTATGCAATGCCGATTTGTGTGGCTGTGTCCTTCCAATTCTGTCTTCTTAGTTTATAGGTCCAGGAATAGGTCTGCTGGATCTTATGGTTCCTCAATGTTTACCATTTAAAGGCACCTCTGTTCTGTTCTCCTTAGTGGCTCTTTTCAGGTTACGTCCCACTTAAAGTGGAGCGTATGTATATCTTCCCAGCACCTTCAGCATTTATTCTTTGTAGTTTTTGCTGATGGTTATTCTGAGTGGTGTGAGCTCATACCAGTTTGTGGATGAATTTGCATGTGTCTCATAATGTGTAGAAATTGAGCTTTAAGACATGTCCTTTTTATTTTTCCAGCTGTGATTAGAGCTTATTTCTTCAAAGTGTTTTCTTAAAGTATGTGTCACCATTTGAAATATTTTGGCCATTATCTCCCTCAAGACATTTTGAGGGCAGGTTTCATTTACAGCCCTGCAGTACTTGTTCATATGAAGTGACCATTAGCTCAGGCTTTAAACCTGCTTTTGCAGGTAACGGCCAGAGAGCGGCTGCCTTTCTACGTTCCCCATGTTGGTACTAGGGAAACAGACCTATCGGCCAGTGGTGTTCTTCCGTTATAAATTAGAGTGCAATGTGCCCGGATAAACCCACAAATGTTGATGTCTCCTTGCTTTTGTTTGTTTTTAAATTGAATTTATATTTATTATTAGAGTAATATAACATTGTGTACGTGGACCACTTCTTCTTGGTGCATTCCTCAGTTGATGGACATTTTCATTGCTTCCAAGTGCTGGCTATGGTAAATCTTGTTGGCGTACAGGTTTGCCAGCCTGTGACTTTTTGATTCTCATTTCCTCAGGTGATAGGCCAAGCAGTGGTTGTGATTGATTGACTGGTAGCTCAATGTTTCCCTTTTCAAAGCACCTACACTGTGTTTTCATTAGTGGCTCTTACATGCCCCCCCTTACAACCGAGGGTACGCATTTCTCCACACTCCCTTCACAATTGATTTTTTGCAGCATTTTTCCTAATGGCCATTCTGACTGCTGTGAGCTGATAGGTTTTTGTAATATGGGTATGCATGTCATTAAAATTCTTAAAATTCATCATATTCCTACGCCTTTTTCTTTTCTCTTAAAAGAAAAAACCGTGAGTACAATATAGCTCTTGAACTTGTCGTCTTCGAAGGTTGCCCTCTTCTGAATTTTTTGGTTGATTTTTGACCCCAGAAATTTTCTGGAAGTCAGGTGCCATTTACAGAACTGCAAGTTGGTGAAAATTTAGTGACCGTTTGCAGTGGGTTCAAAGCTGCTGTTGTGGGAAACGGACACAAGGAGGTAGCATTTCTCCATTCCCCAATCTGGGTACTAGGGCAGCAGAGCCTTTCTGGAAGTCATTGTCCTAGGTTGTAAATTAGAATGGAATTTGCCAGGAGAAAACCCCATAAGTTTATGTCTCATTACTTCTTCTTGTTTGTTAAAATGTTTTTAATCTGGGTAAAGCTTAGAATATTGTTTATCCTAGGTGTACACAATCTGGTTCATTTGTACATTATGTATGTCTATTAATGTACAGATCCTCTTCCCATGTGAAATATTACAGTGTTCCATCGACCTCCCTTGCTATATGTTCGGTCTTTTTGATACGTATATATAATATGTATTTGTATATGTATAGTAACACTAATCTTCATTTCTCAATTTCCCCCTTCTTTCCTTTTGGATGAGCATAGTTTGTTTTCTAAGCCTGTGAGTGTCTTTCTCTTTGGAAATATGTTCCTCTGTGTCAGTTATAAGATAATGCCATAAGTGATAATATAGGATATATGTCTTTTGCTTTCCAACCTACTTCCTGTTTTGTGATTATCTCCAGGGTCATGTATGGTGCCTCAAAGAGCAGTGCTTCAATGTTTTCCATGGCTAATATTCCATTGTGTACATGGACCACTTCTTCTTGGTGCATTCCTCTGTTGATGGACATTTTCGTTGCTTCCAAGCGTTGCCTATGGTAAATACTGCTGGAGTGCAGGATTGCCAGCCTGTGATTTTTGATTTTCATTTTCTCAGGTGATAGACCCAGCAGTGGGTATGATTGATTGACTGGTATGGTAGCTCAACGTTTACCTTTTCAAGGCACCTCAATTGTGCTTTCATTAGTGGCTCTTACCAAGTCCCACTTAGAATCGAGGGTATGCATTTCTCCACAATCATGTCAGCATTTATTGTTTGCAGCATTTTTGTTGATGGCCATTCTGACTGCTGTGAGCTGATAGGTTTTTGGAATTTGGGTTTACATGTCTGTAAAAATTCCTACAATTCGTCATTTCTCCACGGCTTTTCCTTTTCTGTTAAAAGAAAAAAGAAAAAAAGTGTTATTATAATATACCTCTTCAAATTTTGTTTTTTGGAAGGTTGCACTCTAGAATTTTTTGGTCGATTTTCGACCTCAGTATTTTTTGGTGGGCAGGTGTCATTTACAGAACAGCAATGGGTGAATATTTAGTGACCTTTTGCAGTGGGTTTAAAGCTGCTCTTGTGGGAAATGGCCACAAGGATGCAGCATTTCTCCATTCCCAAATCTGGGTACTAGGGCAGCAGAGCCGTTCTGGAAGTCGTTTGACTAGGTTGTAAGTTTGAATGGAATGTGCCAGGAAAACCCCCCTTAAGTTTATGTCTCATTACTCCTAATTCGTTGTTTTAATTTTTTCATTTGGGGTAATGTTTAGAATGTTGCTTGTCCAAGGTGTACACACTCTGGTTCATCTACATATTCTATATACCTATTTATGTAGAGATCCTCTTCCCTTGTAAATTATTACAGAGTGTTTCGAAAACCTTCCTTGCAATATGGTCGGTCTATTTGATATATGTATATAATATATATTTGTATACATATGGTAACGCTAATCTTCATTTATCCATTCCCCCCACCTTTCCTTTTAGATACGCGTAGTATTTTTTTTAATAAGTCTTTGATTGACTTTCTCTGTGGAAATATGTTCATTTGTGTCAGTTATTAGATTACGCCTATAAGTGATATCGTAGGATATAGGACTTTTGCTTTCCGACTTACCTCACGTTCTGTGATTATCTCCAAGATCATCTATGGTGCCTCAAAGAGCACTGTTTCATTGTTTTCCATGGCTAGTATTCTTTGTGTACATGGACCACTTCTTCTTTATCCTTTCATCTGTTGATGGACATTTTGGTTGCTTCTCTGTCTTGTCTATTGTGAATAAGGCTGCAGTGCAGCTTTTGCAGCCCGAGTCTTCTTCATTCTGGTCTTCTCAGGTGAGAGGCCCATTGGTGCACCTGCTGGATTGAATGGTACCTCAATTTTTCCTTTTAAACGCAGCTCCTTTCTGTTCTCATTATTAGCATTTAACCCTTTTACATCTCACCAGCAGCTAGAGGGTACACAGTTCTCTAAAACCTCTTCAGCATTTATTATTTGTAGACTTTTTGCCAATGGTCATTCGACTGGTGTGAGTTGGAAACTTTTGTAGATTAGATTGCATGAGCCTAATACTTCCTGAGGTTGAGCTTTTATCCATTTTCCTTTCTTTAAAAAGAGAGTGAGTAAAACTAACCTCTGCATACTATCTTCTTGAAAATTTTGCCTGTTTTGATTTTTTTTATCCATTCCCTACCTCAGCACAATTTTGAGGGCAGGTGTCCTTTACAGCCCTGAGTCCTTGTGAATGGTAAGTGACCATTAGCTTTGGGTTAAAAACTGCTCTTGCGGGAATCGGCCACAAGGCGGCAGCATTTCTCCTTTACCAAATCTGCTTACTAGGGCAACAGAGCCTTACTGGAAGTGGTGTTCTAGGTTGTAAATTAGAATGGAATGTGCGAGGACAAAGCCCTTTAAGTGTATGTCTCATTACTTCTTGTTGCTATTTTTAACTTAATTTTTATTTTTTATCACAGCAAACTTGATTACAATGTTTTGTTTGTTCTAGGTGTGCAAGATGGGGTTCTTTCACACATATACATATATCTATTCTTCTATGGAGCCTTTTCAAATGTAGGTTATGACACAATGTTGAGTAGTCTCCTCTTGGTATTGCGTAGGTCTTTGGTGATTATATATTTCACATGTGTTTGTATCTCTCTGTTAACCTCAATATGGTAATGTATCCAATCCTCACACCTTTCTATTTGGTGAACCATAAGTTTCTTTTTATTGATTCTATGATAGTGTTTCTCTGTGGAAATATCATTGTTTGTATCATTTTTTAGGTAACCCCTATATGTGATATGATACGATATGTGTCTTTCGCTTTCTCACTCACTCCAAGTTGCGTGATTACTTCTAGACTCAACTGTGGTGCTGCAAATGGCATTGTTTCATTTTTTCATTAGCTCATATTCCATCTGTACAGGTAGCAGTTCTTCTTGGTCCACCCATCTGTCGGTGGACTTTTTGGTTTCTTCCGTATATTGGCTATTGTAATATTATGCAATGCAGATTTGCCTGCCTGTGTCCTTCCAATCCTGTCTTCTTAGTTTATAGGTCCAGGAATAAGTCTGCTGGATCATATGGTAGCTCAATGTTTACCTTTTAAAGGCACCTCTATTCTGTTCTCCTTAGTGGTTCTTTCCAGGTTACATCCCACTTAAAGTGGAGCGTATGTATTTCTTCCCAGCACCTTCAGGATTTATTCTTTGTACCTTTTGCTGATTGTTATTCTGAGTGGTGTGAGATGATACCTCTTTGTGGTTGAATTTGCATGTGTCTCATAATGTGTAGAAATTGAGCTTTAAGACATGTCATTTCTATTTTCCCAGCTGTGATTAGAGCTTATTTCTTCAAAGTGTTTTCTTAAAGTATGTGTCACCCTTTGAAATATTTTGGCGATTACCTCCCTCAAGACATTTTGAGGGCAGGTTTCATTTACAGCCCTGCAGTACTTGTTCATATGAAGTGACCATTAGCTCAGGCTTTAAACCTGCTTTTGCAGGTAACGGCCAGAGAGCGGCAGCATTTCTACGTTACCCTTGCTGGTACTAGGGAAAGAGACCTACCGGCCAGTGGTGTTCTTCGGTTATAAATTAGAGGGCAAAGTGCCCGGATAAACCCAAAAATGTTGATGTCTCCTTGCTTTTGTGTGTTTTTAAATTTAATTTATATTTATTATTACAGTAATATTCCATTGTGTACGTGGACCACTTCTTCTTGGTGCATTCCTCAGTTGATGGACATTTTCATTGCTTCCAAGTGCTGGCTATGGTAAATCTTGCTGGCGTACAGGTTTGCCAGCCTGTGACTTTTTGATTCTCATTTTCTCAGGTGATAGGCCAAGAAGTGATTGTGATTGATTGACTGGTAGCTCAATGTTTCCCTTTTCAAAGCACCTACATTGTGTTTTCATTAGTGGCTCTTTACATGCCTCCCCTTACAACCGAGGGTACGCATTTCTCCACATTCCCTTCACCATTGATTTTTTGCAGCAGTTTTCCTAATGTCCATTCTGACTGCTGTGAGCTGATAGGTTTATGTAATATGGGTATGCATGCCATTAAAATTTTTAAAATTCATCATAATCCTACGCCTTTTTCTTTTCTCTTAAAAGAAAAAACCGTGAGTACTATATAGCTCTTGAAATTGTCTTCTTCGAAGGTTGCCCTCTTCTGAATTTTTGGGTCGATTTTTGACCCCAGAAATTTTCTGGAGGGCAGGTGCCATTTACAGAACTGCAAGTTGGTGAAAATTTAGTGACATTTTGCAGTGGGTTCAAAGCTACTGTTGTGGGAAACGGCCACAAGGAGGTAGCATTTCTTCTCTCCCCAATCTGGGTACTAAGGCAGCAGAGCCCGTCTGGAAGTCATTGTCCTAGGTTGCAAATTAGAATGGAATTTGCCAGGAGAAATCCCCATAAGTTTATGTCTCATTACTTCTTCTTGGTTTCTAAAATTTTTTTTAATCTGGGTAAAGTTTAGAATACTGTTTGTCCTAGGTGTACACAATCTGGTTCCTTTGTACATTATGTATGTCTATTAATGTACAGATCCTCTTCCCATGTAAAATATTAGTGTTCCGTCGCCCTCCCTTGCTATATGTTTGGTATTTTTGATACATGTATATACTATGTATTTGTATATGTATAGGAACACTAATCTTCATTTCTCAATTTCCCTCCTCCTTTCCTTTTCGATGAGCATAGTTTGTTTTCTCAGCCTGAGAGTGTCTTTCTCTTTGGAAATATGTTCATCTGTGTCAGTTATTAGATAATGCCATAAGTGATAATATAGGATATAGGGCTTTTGCTTTCTGACCTACTTCATGTTTTGTGATTATCTCCAGGCTCATGTATGGTGCCTCAAAGAGCAGTGCTTCAATGTTTTCCATGGCTAATATTCCATTGTGTACATGGACCACTTCTTCTTGGTGCATTCCTCTGTAGATGGACATTTTCGTTGCTTCCAAGTGTTGCCTATGGTAAATATTGCTAGAGTGCAGGATTGCCAGCCTGTGATTTTTGATTTTCATTTGCTCAGGTGATAGACCCAGCAGTGGGTATGATTGATTGACTGGTATGGTAGCTCAACGTTTACCTTTTCAAGGAACCTCAAT